>NW_026783393.1:300000-570000 GCF_949774975.1 Lagenorhynchus albirostris | reverse complement strand
CATTCCAGACGCTTTACTAACACTCTCCCGACTTGGAGAGTCAGTGCCTTTAACCTCCTGTTTGGCCCAGTTTGCAATTTCTGCGGAAGATGAACAGGAATAGGGAGAACCAATGACAGACTAGCTGGAGGTGTGTGGACGGGCAAATTTAACTCTCATTTCCCACCAGGAAGAGGAATTAACCAAAGGCTCAGCGTGCCGTGCCGGAACCAGATTAGGGCCTGAAGCAATCGTGCGGTGTTGCGGCCAGCTCACGAGAAAGCGAGTTGAAGAAAGGAGCTCAGGGGCACTGTAATTCACAAACCTACAGACTTATAAATGACAGCTATCGTCCAAAAATATACTGAAGTAAGGCTGCCAAGAGGACTTGAAAGCGGGGCAGAATTGCAGGAAACCGATTTCAGGAGGTAGACTGGAATTGCATTTAAAGCATAGGAAAAGAGGCAGAACGTCCACAATGATGCACTTGGCCAAAAAGGGCATATGCGTTTTTTCCTGAATATATTCAGGAAAAAACGCATACGCCCTTTTTGGCCAACCAAGCAAGCTTGCAAAGGAAATCTGCACTACAATGAAGTCTCACTTCCCCCCGGTCAAAAGGGTCATCTGAAAAAAGTGTAAAATCCAGAAAGGCAGGCCAGGCCATGGAGAACTGGGAGCCTTGTTATGCTGATGGGTGGGACGTAAATTGCCAACAGCCACTCGGGAGAAGTGTATGGTATTTCCTGAAACATCTAAAAAACAAAGCAACAGAGCCTAGGGCACTTCCACTTATGGTCCTATAGCTTAGGGAAATTAAAATCAAAAAGACACAGCCACCCCAAAGGTTGGGACGGCTCTGTTTACAAGAACCTGGTTTACGGTACAAGTTCAATATCGCAGAAAGTGAAAAATGGATAAAGAAGTTGTGGTACTTACTTACAATGCAATAACACTCAGCAAGGAAATCTATGTCATCAGGCCCGTAGCAGCATAATGAGTGGATTCAGGTATGATGATTCTAACTGAAATAAGTCACACAGAAACAGAAACATCATAAGATATCACTAATACACGGAATGTAACCTTGGCTACACAGGAACTGAATTCCAAAACAGAACAGGGTCTCAAATTTAGAAACCCAACTTATGCTTGCTTAAGGGGAAAGGTGAGTTGGGGTGCTGCATAAAACCAGAGATTGAAATGAGCACAGATAAAGTTCCTTAAGCCAAATATGGAATAGACAAGAGCTACTCCTTGCTCAAGGAAATGGACTCAACACCCCATATTAAACGCCTAAGCATGTACCTGACTAGGAAGTATCTTAAAACCTATGGATTGCTATGTCTCCGAAAGAGAACCAAGCATGTGTACAGGGGCATAAACGCAGCAGTGATAGGACTGGAGAGGTTCGGTGAGCAAATGAAGACCCTTTGAAGTCATATTGCATGGTACCCATTCCACGGGTCTCAACTCTCCAGGTTTAAGGTATTCTTCCTTCAGCTAAAACATGCATGTGGAACCCAGAGTATGATCAACCGTGTGATCGGGAGACGTGTTCCAATATGTGTCAGTTTTCGTCCCCTGGTACTCGGGTGCAACATTCCAGACGCTTTACTAACACTCTCCCGAGTTGGAGAGTCAGTGCCTTTAACCTCCTGTTTGGCCCAGTTTGCAATTTCTGTGGAAGATGAACAGGAATAGGGAGAACCAATGAGAGACTAGCTGGAGGTGTCTGGACGGGCATATTTAACTCTCATTTCCCACCAGGAAGAGGAATTAACCAAAGGCTCAGCGTGCCGTGCCGGAACCAGATTAGGGCCTGAAGCACTCCTGCGGTGTTGCGGCCAGCTCACGAGAAAGCGAGTTGAAGAAAGGAGCTCAGGGGCACTGTAATTCACAAACCTGCAGAGTTATAAATGACAGCTATCGTCCAAAAATATACTGAAGTAAGGCTGCCAAGAGGACTTGAAAGCGGGGCAGAATTGCAGGAAACCGATTTCAGGAGGTAGACTGGAATTGCATTTAAAGCATAGGAAAAGAGGCAGAACGTCCACAATGATGCACTTGGCCAAAAAGGGCGTATGCGTTTTTTCCTGAATATATTCAGGAAAAAACGCATACGCCCTTTTTGGCCAACCAAGCAAGCTTGCAAAGGAAATCTGCACTACAATGAAGTCTCACTTCCCCCCGGTCAAAAGGGCCATCTGAAAATAGTGTAAAATCCAGAAAGGCAGGACAGGCCATGGAGAACTGGGAGCCTTTTTATGCTGATGGGCGGGATGTAAATTGCCAACAGCCACTCGGGAGAAGTGTATGGTGTTTCCTGAAACATCTAAAAAACAAAGCAACAGAGCCTAGGGCACTTCCACTTATGGTCCTATAGCTTAGGGAAATTAAAATCAAAAAGACACAGCCACCCCAAAGGTTGGGACGGCTCTGTTTACAAGAACCTGGTTTACGGTACAAGTTCAATATCACAGAAAGTGAAAAATGGATAAAGAAGTTGTGGTACTTACTTACAATGCAATAACACTCAGCAAGGAAATCTATGTCATCAGGCCCGTAGCAGCATAATGAGTGGATTCAGGTATGATGATTCTAACTGAAATAAGTCACACAGAAAGAGAAACATCATAAGATATCACTAATACACGGAATGTAATCTTGGCTACACAGGAACTGAATTCCAAAACAGAACAGGGTCTCAAATTTAGAAACCCAACTTATGCTTGCTTAAGGGGAAAGGTGAGTTGGGGTGCTGCATAAAACCAGAGATTGAAATGAGCACAGATAAAGCTCCTTAAGCCAAATATGGAATAGACAAGAGCTACTGCTTGCTCAAGGAAATGGACTCAACACCCCATATTAAACGCCTAAGCATGTACCTGACTAGGAAGTATCTTAAAACCTATGGATTGCTATGTCTCCGAAAGAGAACCAAGCATGTGTACAGGGGCATAAACGCAGCAGTGATAGGACTGGAGAGGTTCGGTGAGCAAATGAAGACCCTTTGAAGTCATATTGCATGGTACCCATTCCACGGGTCTCAACTCTCCAGGTTTAAGGTATTCTTCCTTCAGCTAAAACATGCATGTGGAACCCAGAGTATGATCAACCGTGTGATCGGGAGACGTGTTCCAATATGTGTCAGTTTTCGTCCCCTGGTACTCGGGTGCAACATTCCAGACGCTTTACTAACACTCTCCCGAGTTGGAGAGTCAGTGCCTTTAACCTCCTGTTTGGCCCAGTTTGCAATTTCTGTGGAAGATGAACAGGAATAGGGAGAACCAATGAGAGACTAGCTGGAGGTGTCTGGACGGGCATATTTAACTCTCATTTCCCACCAGGAAGAGGAATTAACCAAAGGCTCAGCGTGCCGTGCCGGAACCAGATTAGGGCCTGAAGCACTCCTGCGGTGTTGCGGCCAGCTCACGAGAAAGCGAGTTGAAGAAAGGAGCTCAGGGGCACTGTAATTCACAAACCTGCAGAGTTATAAATGACAGCTATCGTCCAAAAATATACTGAAGTAAGGCTGCCAAGAGGACTTGAAAGCGGGGCAGAATTGCAGGAAACCGATTTCAGGAGGTAGACTGGAATTGCATTTAAAGCATAGGAAAAGAGGCAGAACGTCCACAATGATGCACTTGGCCAAAAAGGGCGTATGCGTTTTTTCCTGAATATATTCAGGAAAAAACGCATACGCCCTTTTTGGCCAACCAAGCAAGCTTGCAAAGGAAATCTGCACTACAATGAAGTCTCACTTCCCCCCGCTCAAAAGGGCCATCTGAAAATAGTGTAAAATCCAGAAAGGCAGGACAGGCCATGGAGAACTGGGAGCCTTGTTATGCTGATGGGCGGGATGTAAATTGCCAACAGCCACTCGGGAGAAGTGTATGGTGTTTCCTGAAACATCTAAAAAACAAAGCAACAGAGCCTAGGGCACTTCCACTTATGGTCCTATAGCTTAGGGAAATTAAAATCAAAAAGACACAGCCACCCCAAAGGTTGGGACGGCTCTGTTTACAAGAACCTGATTTACGGTACAAGTTCAATATCACAGAAAGTGAAAAATGGATAAAGAAGTTGTGGTACTTACGTACAATGCAATATCACTCAGCAAGGAAATCTATGTCATCAGGCCCGTAGCAGCATAATGAGTGGATTCAGGTATGATGATTCTAACTGAAATAAGTCACACAGAGAAAGAAACATCATAAGATATCACTAATACACGGAATGTAAACTTGGCTACACAGGAACTGAATTCCAAAACAGAACAGGGTCTCAAATTTAGAAACCCAACTTATGCTTGCTTAAGGGGAAAGGTGAGTTGGGGTGCTGCATAAAACCAGAGATTGAAATGAGCACAGATAAAGTTCCTTAAGCCAAGTATGGAATAGACAAGAGCTACTCCTTGCTCAAGGATATGGACTCAACACCCCATATTAAACGCCTAAGAATGTACCTGACTAGGAAGTATCTTAAAACCTATGGATTGCTATGTCTCCAAAAGAGAATCAAGCGTGTGTACAGGGGCATAAACGCAGCAGTGATAGGACTGGAGAGGTTCGGTGAGCAAATGAAGACCCTTTGAAGTCATATTGCATGGTACCCATTCCACGGGTCTCAACTCTCCAGGTTTAAGGTATTCTTCCTTCAGCTAAAACATGCATGTGGAACCCAGAGTATGATCAACCGTGTGATCGGGAGACGTGTTCCAATATGTGTCAGTTTTCGTCCCCTGGTACTCGGGTGCAACATTCCAGACGCTTTACTAACACTCTCCCGACTTGGAGAGTCAGTGCCTTTAACCTCCTGTTTGGCCCAGTTTGCAATTTCTGCGGAAGATGAACAGGAATAGGGAGAACCAATGACAGACTAGCTGGAGGTGTCTGGACGGGCAAATTTAACTCTCATTTCCCACCAGGAAGAGGAATTAACCAAAGGCTCAGCGTGCCGTGCCGGAACCAGATTAGGGCCTGAAGCAATCGTGCGGTGTTGCGGCCAGCTCACGAGAAAGCGAGTTGAAGAAAGGAGCTCAGGGGCACTGTAATTCACAAACCTACAGAGTTATAAATGACAGCTATCGTCCAAAAATATACTGAAGTAAGGCTGCCAAGAGGACTTGAAAGCGGGGCAGAATTGCAGGAAACCGATTTCAGGAGGTAGACTGGAATTGCATTTAAAGCATAGGAAAAGAGGCAGAACGTCCACAATGATGCACTTGGCCAAAAAGGGCGTATGCGTTTTTTCCTGAATATATTCAGGAAAAAACGCATACCCCCTTTTTGGCCAACCAAGCAAGCTTGCAAAGGAAATCTGCACTACAATGAAGTCTCACTTCCCCCCGCTCAAAAGGGCCATCAGAAAAAAGTGTAAAATCCAGAAAGGCAGGACAGGCCATGGAGAACTGGGAGCCTTGTTATGCTGATGGGTGGGATGTAAATTGCCAACAGCCACTCGGGAGAAGTGTATGGTGTTTCCTGAAACATCTAAAAAACAAAGCAACAGAGCCTAGGGCACTTCCACTTATGGTCCTATAGCTTAGGGAAATTAAAATCAAAAAGACACAGCCACCCCAAAGGTTGGGACGGCTCTGTTTACAAGAACCTGGTTTACGGTACAAGTTCAATATCGCAGAAAGTGAAAAATGGATAAAGAAGTTGTGGTACTTACGAACAATGCAATATCACTCAGCAATGAAATCTATGTCATCAGGCCCGTAGCAGCATAATGAGTGGATTCAGGTATGATGATTCTAACTGAAATAAGTCACACAGAAAAAGAAACATCATAAGATATCACTAATACACGGAATGTAACCTTGGCTACACAGGAACTGAATTACAAAACAGAACAGGGTCTCAAATTTAGAAAACCAACTTATGCTTCCTTAAGGGGAAAGGTGAGTTGGGGTAATGCATAAAACCAGAGATTGAAGTGAGCACATATAAAGTTCCTTAAGCCAAATATGGAATAGACAAGAGCTACTCCTTGCTCAACGAAATGGACTCAACACCCCATATTAAACGCCTAAGAATGTACCTGACTAGGAAGTATCTTAAAATCTATGGATTGCTATGTCTCCGAAAGAGAATCAAGCGTGTGTACAGGGGCATAAACGCAGCAGTGATAGGACTGGAGAGGTTCGGTGAGCAAATGAAGACCCTTTGAAGTCATATTGCATGGTACCCATTCCACGGGTCTCAACTCTCCAGGTTTAAGGTATTCTTCCTTCAGCTAAAACATGCATGTGGAACCCAGAGTATGATCAACCGTGTGATCGGGAGACGTGTTCCAATATGTGTCAGTTTTCGTCCCCTGGTACTCGGGTGCAACATTCCAGACGCTTTACTAACACTCTCCCGACTTGGAGAGTCAGTGCCTTTAACCTCCTGTTTGGCCCAGTTTGCAATTTCTGCGGAAGATGAACAGGAATAGGGAGAACCAATGACAGACTAGCTGGAGGTGTCTGGACGGGCAAATTTAACTCTCATTTCCCACCAGGAAGAGGAATTAACCAAAGGCTCAGCGTGCCGTGCCGGAACCAGATTAGGGCCTGAAGCCATCCTGCGGTGTTGCGGCCAGCTCACGAGAAAGCGAGTTGAAGAAAGGAGCTCAGGGGCACTGTAATTCACAAACCTGCAGAGTTATAAATGACAGCTATCGTCCAAAAATATACTGAAGTAAGGCTGCCAAGAGGACTTGAAAGCGGGGCAGAATTGCAGGAAACCGATTTCAGGAGGTAGACTGGAATTGCATTTAAAGCATAGGAAAAGAGGCAGAACGTCCACAATGATGCACTTGGCCAAAAAGGACATATGCGTTTTCTCCTGAATATATTCAGGAAAAAACGCATACGCCCTTTTTGGCCAACCAAGCAAGCTTGCAAAGGAAATCTGCACTACAATGAAGTCTCACTTCCCCCCGGTCAAAAGGGCCATCTGAAAAAAGTGTAAAATCCAGAAAGGCAGGACAGGCCATGGAGAACTGGGAGCCTTGTTATGCTGATGGGCGGGATGTCAATTGCCAACAGCCACTCGGGAGAAGTGTATGGTGTTTCCTGAAACATCTAAAAAACAAAGCAACAGAGCCTAGGGCACTTCCACTTATGGTCCTATAGCTTAGGGAAATTAAAATCAAAAAGACACAGCCACCCCAAAGGTTGGGACGGCTCTGTTTACAAGAACCTGGTTTACGGTACAAGTTCAATATTGCAGAAAGTGAAAAATGGATAAAGAAGTTGTGGTACTTACTTACAATGCAATAACACTCAGCAAGGAAATCTATGTCATCAGGCCCGTAGCAGCATAATGAGTGGATTCAGGTATGATGATTCTAACTGAAATAAGTCACACAGAAACAGAAACATCATAAGATATCACTAATACACGGAATGTAACCTTGGCTACACAGGAACTGAATTCCAAAACAGAACAGGGTCTCAAATTTAGAAAACCAACTTATGCTTCCTTAAGGGGAAAGGTGAGTTGGGGTAATGCATAAAACCAGAGATTGAAGTGAGCACATATAAAGTTCCTTAAGCCAAATATGGAATAGACAAGAGCTACTCCTTGCTCAACGAAATGGACTCAACACCCCATATTAAACGCCTAAGAATGTACCTGACTAGGAAGTATCTTAAAACCTATGGATTGCTATGTCTCCAAAAGAGAATCAAGCGTGTGTACAGGGGCATAAACGCAGCAGTGATAGGACTGGAGAGGTTCGGTGAGCAAATGAAGACCCTTTGAAGTCATATTGCATGGTACCCATTCCACGGGTCTCAACTCTCCAGGTTTAAGGTATTCTTCCTTCAGCTAAAACATGCATGTGGAACCCAGAGTATGATCAACCGTGTGATCGGGAGACGTGTTCCAATATGTGTCAGTTTTCGTCCCCTGGTACTCAGGTGCAACATTCCAGACGCTTTACTAACACTCTCCCGACTTGGAGAGTCAGTGCCTTTAACCTCCTGTTTGGCCCAGTTTGCAATTTCTGCGGAAGATGAACAGGAATAGGGAGAACCAATGACAGACTAGCTGGAGGTGTCTGGACGGGCAAATTTAACTCTCATTTCCCACCAGGAAGAGGAATTAACCAAAGGCTCAGCGTGCCGTGCGGGAACCATAATAGGGCCTGAAGCCATCCTGCGGTGTTGTGGCCAGCTCACGAGAAAGCGAGTTGAAGAAAGGAGCTCAGGGGCACTGTAATTCACAAACCTACAGACTTATAAATGACAGCTATCGTCCAAAAATATACTGAAGTAAGGCTGCCAAGAGGACTTGAAAGCGGGGCAGAATTGCAGGAAACCGATTTCAGGAGGTAGACTGGAATTGCATTTAAAGCATAGGAAAAGAGGCAGAACGTCCACAATGATGCACTTGGCCAAAAAGGGCGTATGCGTTTTTTCCTGAATATATTCAGGAAAAAACGCATACGCCCTTTTTGGCCAACCAAGCAAGCTTGCAAAGGAAATCTGCACTACAATGAAGTCTCACTCCCCCCTGGTCAAAAGGGCCATCGAAAAAAGTGTAAAATCCAGAAAGCCAGGACAGGCCATGGAGAACTGGGAGCCTTGTTATGCTGATGGGCGGGATGTAAATTGCCAACAGCCACTCGGGAGAAGTGTATGGTGTTTCCTGAAACATCTAAAAAACAAAGCAACAGAGCCTAGGGCACTTCCACTTATGATCCTATAGCTTAGGGAAATTAAAATCAAAAAGACACAGCCACCCCAAAGGTTGGGACGGCTCTGTTTACAAGAACCTGATTTACGGTACAAGTTCAATATCGCAGAAAGTGAAAAATGGATAAAGAAGTTGTGGTACTTACGTACAATGCAATATCACTCAGCAAGGAAATCTATGTCATCAGGCCCGTAGCAGCATAATGAGTGGATTCAGGTATGATGATTCTAACTGAAATAAGTCACACAGAGAAAGAAACATCATAAAATATCACTAATACACGGAATGTAAACTTGGCTACACAGGAACTGAATTCCAAAACAGAACAGGGTCTCAAATTTAGAAACCCAACTTATGCTTGCTTAAGGGGAAAGGTGAGTTGGGGTGCTGCATAAAACCAGAGATTGAAATGAGCACAGATAAAGTTCCTTAAGCCAAATATGGAATAGACAAGAGCTACTCCTTGCTCAAGGAAATGGACTCAACACCCCATATTAAACGCCTAAGCATGTACCTGACTAGGAAGTATCTTAAAACCTATGGATTGCTATGTCTCCGAAAGAGAACCAAGCGTGTGTACAGGGGCATAAACGCAGCAGTGATAGGACTGGAGAGGTTCGGTGAGCAAATGAAGACCCTTTGAAGTCATATTGCATGGTACCCATTCCACGGGTCTCAACTCTCCAGGTTTAAGGTATTCTTCCTTCAGCTAAAACATGCATGTGGAACCCAGAGTATGATCAACCGTGTGATCGGGAGACGTGTTCCAATATGTGTCAGTTTTCGTCCCCTGGTACTCGGGTGCAACATTCCAGTACGCTTTACTAACACTCTCCCGACTTGGAGAGTCAGTGCCTTTAACCTCCTGTTTGGCCCAGTTTGCAATTTCTGCGGAAGATGAACAGGAATAGGGAGAACCAATGACAGACTAGCTGGAGGTGTCTGGACGGGCATATTTAACTCTCATTTCCCACCAGGAAGAGGAATTAACCAAAGGCTCAGCGTGCCGTGCCAGAACCAGATTAGGGCCTGAAGCCATCCTGCG
This sequence comes from Lagenorhynchus albirostris, assembly GCF_949774975.1. Lineage (NCBI taxonomy): Eukaryota > Metazoa > Chordata > Mammalia > Artiodactyla > Delphinidae > Lagenorhynchus > Lagenorhynchus albirostris. The sequence goes on along the minus strand of NW_026783393.1, from coordinate 560,283 downwards.
GTGTTGCGGCCAGCTCACGAGAAAGCGAGTTGAAGAAAGGAGCTCAGGGGCACTGTAATTCACAAACCTGCAGAGTTATAAATGACAGCTATCGTCCAAAAATATACTGAAGTAAGGCTGCCAAGAGGACTTGAAAGCGGGGCAGAATTGCAGGAAACCGATTTCAGGAGGTAGACTGGAATTGCATTGAAAGCATAGGAAAAGAGGCAGAACGTCCACAATGATGCACTTGGCCAAAAAGGGCGTATGCGTTTTTTCCTGAATATATTCAGGAAAAAACGCATACGCCCTTTTTGGCCAACCAAGCAAGCTTGCAAAGGAAATCTGCACTACAATGAAGTCTCACTTCCCCCCGGTCAAAAGGGCCATCTGAAAAAAGTGTAAAATCCAGAAAGGCAGGACAGGCCATGGAGAACTGGGAGCCTTGTTATGCTGATGGGCGGGATGTAAATTGCCAACAGCCACTCGGGAGAAGTGTATGGTGTTTCCTGAAACATCTAAAAAACAAAGCACCAGAGCCTAGGGCACTTCCACTTATGGTCCTATAGCTTAGGGAAATTAAAATCAAAAAGACACAGCCACCCCAAAGGTTGGGACGGCTCTGTTTACAAGAACCTGGTTTACGGTACAAGTTCAATATCGCAGAAAGTGAAAAATGGATAAAGAAGTTGTGGTACTTACTTACAATGCAATAACACTCAGCAAGGAAATCTATGTCATCAGGCCCGTAGCAGCATAATGAGTGGATTCAGGTATGATGATTCTAACTGAAATAAGTCACACAGAAACAGAAACATCATAAGATATCACTAATACACGGAATGTAACCTTGGCTACACAGGAACTGAATTACAAAACAGAACAGGGTCTCAAATTAAGAAAAACAACTTATGCTTCCTTAAGGGGAAAGGTGAGTTGGTGTGCTGCATAAAACCAGAGATTGAAATGAGCACAGATAAAGTTCCTTAAGCCAAATATGGAATAGACAAGAGCTACTCCTTGCTCAACGAAATGGACTCAACACCCCATGTTAAATGCCTAAGAATGTACCTGACTAGGAAGTATCTTAAAACCTATGGACTGCTATGTCTCCGAAAGAGAATCAAGCGTGTGTACAGGGGCATAAACGCAGCAGTGATAGGACTGGAGAGGTTCGGTGAGCAAATGAAGACCCTTTGAAGTCATATTGCATGGTACCCATTCCACGGGTCTCAACTATCTAGGTTTAAGGTATTCTTCCTTCAGCTAAAACATGCATGTGGAACCCAGAGTATGATCAACCGTGTGATCGGGAGACGTGTTCCAATATGTGTCAGTTTTCGTCCCCTGGTACTCGGGTGCAACATTCCAGACGCTTTACTAACACTCTCCCGACTTGGAGAGTCAGTGCCTTTAACCTCCTGTTTGGCCCAGTTTGCAATTTCTGCGGAAGATGAACAGGAATAGGGAGAACCAATGACAGACTAGCTGGAGGTGTCTGGACGGGCAAATTTAACTCTCATTTCCCACCAGGAAGAGGAATTAACCAAAGGCTCAGCGTGCCGTGCCGGAACCAGAATAGGGCCTGAAGCCATCCTGCGGTGTTGCGGCCAGCTCACGAGAAAGCGAGTTGAAGAAAGGAGCTCAGGGGCACTGTAATTCACAAACCTGCAGAGTTATAAATGACAGCTATCGTCCAAAAATATACTGAAGTAAGGCTGCCAAGAGGACTTGAAAGCGGGGCAGAATTGCAGGAAACCGATTTCAGGAGGTAGACTGGAATTGCATTGAAAGCATAGGAAAAGAGGCAGAACGTCCACAATGATGCACTTGGCCAAAAAGGGCGTATGCGTTTTTTCCTGAATATATTCAGGAAAAAACGCATACGCCCTTTTTGGCCAACCAAGCAAGCTTGCAAAGGAAATCTGCACTACAATGAAGTCTCACTTCCCCCCGGTCAAAAGGGCCATCTGAAAAAAGTGTAAAATCCAGAAAGGCAGGACAGGCCATGGAGAACTGGGAGCCTTGTTATGCTGATGGGCGGGATGTCAATTGCCAACAGCCACTCGGGAGAAGTGTATGGTGTTTCCTGAAACATCTAAAAAACAAAGCAACAGAGCCTAGGGCACTTCCACTTATGGTCCTATAGCTTAGGGAAATTAAAATCAAAAAGACACAGCCACCCCAAAGGTTGGGACGGCTCTGTTTACAAGAACCTGATTTACGGTACAAGTTCAATATCGCAGAAAGTGAAAAATGGATAAAGAAGTTGTGGTACTTACGTACAATGCAATATCACTCAGCAAGGAAATCTATGTCATCAGGCCCGTAGCAGCATAATGAGTGGATTCAGGTATGATGATTCTAACTGAAATAAGTCACACAGAAAAAGAAACATCATAAGATATCACTAATACACGGAATGTAAACTTGGCTACACAGGAACTGAATTCCAAAACAGAACAGGGTCTCAAATTTAGAAACCCAACTTATGCTTGCTTAAGGGGAAAGGTGAGTTGGGGTGCTGCATAAAACCAGAGATTGAAATGAGCACAGATAAAGTTCCTTAAGCCAAGTATGGAATAGACAAGAGCTACTCCTTGCTCAAGGAAATGGACTCAACACCCCATATTAAACGCCTAAGAATGTACCTGACTAGGAAGTATCTTAAAACCTATGGATTTCTATGTCTCCAAAAGAGAATCAAGCATGTGTACAGGAGCATAAACGCAGCAGTGATAGGATTGGAGAGGTTCGGTGAGCAAATGAAGACCCTTTGAAGTCATATTGCATGGTACCCATTCCACGGGTCTCAACTCTCCAGGTTTAAGGTATTCTTCCTTCAGCTAAAACATGCATGTGGAACCCAGAGTATGATCAACCGTGTGATCGGGAGACGTGTTCCAATATGTGTCAGTTTTCGTCCCCTGGTACTCGGGTGCAACATTCCAGACGCTTTACTAACACTCTCCCGACTTGGAGAGTCAGTGCCTTTAACCTCCTGTTTGGCCCAGTTTGCAATTTCTGCGGAAGATGAACAGGAATAGGGAGAACCAATGACAGACTAGCTGGAGGTGTGTGGACGGGCAAATTTAACTCTCATTTCCCACCAGGAAGAGGAATTAACCAAAGGCTCAGCGTGCCGTGCCGGAACCAGATTAGGGCCTGAAGCAATCGTGCGGTGTTGCGGCCAGCTCACGAGAAAGCGAGTTGAAGAAAGGAGCTCAGGGGCACTGTAATTCACAAACCTACAGACTTATAAATGACAGCTATCGTCCAAAAATATACTGAAGTAAGGCTGCCAAGAGGACTTGAAAGTGGGGCAGAATTGCAGGAAACCGATTTCAGGAGGTAGACTGGAATTGCATTTAAAGCATAGGAAAAGAGGCAGAACGTCCACAATGATGCACTTGGCCAAAAAGGGCGTATGCGTTTTTTCCTGAATATATTCAGGAAAAAACGCATACGCCCTTTTTGGCCAACCAAGCAAGCTTGCAAAGGAAATCTGCACTACAATGAAGTCTCACTTCCCCCCGGTCAAAAGGGCCATCTGAAAATAGTGTAAAATCCAGAAAGGCAGGACAGGCCATGGAGAACTGGGAGCCTTGTTATGCTGATGGGCGGGATGTAAATTGCCAACAGCCACTCGGGAGAAGTGTATGGTGTTTCCTGAAACATCTAAAAAACAAAGCAACAGAGCCTAGGGCACTTCCACTTATGGTCCTATAGCTTAGGGAAATTAAAATCAAAAAGACACAGCCACCCCAAAGGTTGGGACGGCTCTGTTTACAAGAACCTGGTTTATGGTACAAGTTCAATATCGCAGAAAGTGAAAAATGGATAAAGAAGTTGTGGTACTTACTTACAATGCAATAACACTCAGCAAGGAAATCTATGTCATCAGGCCCGTAGCAGCATAATGAGTGGATTCAGGTATGATGATTCTAACTGAAATAAGTCACACAGAAACAGAAACATCATAAGATATCACTAATACACGGAATGTAACCTTGGCTACACAGGAACTGAATTCCAAAACAGAACAGGGTCTCAAATTTAGAAACCCAACTTATGCTTGCTTAAGGGGAAAGGTGAGTTGGGGTGCTGCATAAAACCAGAGATTGAAATGAGCACAGATAAAGTTCCTTAAGCCAAATATGGAATAGACAAGAGCTACTCCTTGCTCAAGGAAATGGACTCAACACCCCATATTAAACGCCTAAGCATGTACCTGACTAGGAAGTATCTTAAAACCTATGGATTGCTATGTCTCCGAAAGAGAACCAAGCATGTGTACAGGGGCATAAACGCAACAGTGATAGGACTGGAGAGGTTCGGTGAGCAAATGAAGACCCTTTGAAGTCATATTGCATGGTACCCATTCCACGGGTCTCAACTCTCCAGGTTTAAGGTATTCTTCCTTCAGCTAAAACATGCATGTGGAACCCAGAGTATGATCAACCGTGTGATCGGGAGACGTGTTCCAATATGTGTCAGTTTTCGTCCCCTGGTACTCGGGTGCAACATTCCAGACGCTTTACTAACACTCTCCCGAGTTGGAGAGTCAGTGCCTTTAACCTCCTGTTTGGCCCAGTTTGCAATTTCTGTGGAAGATGAACAGGAATAGGGAGAACCAATGAGAGACTAGCTGGAGGTGTCTGGACGGGCATATTTAACTCTCATTTCCCACCAGGAAGAGGAATTAACCAAAGGCTCAGCGTGCCGTGCCGGAACCAGATTAGGGCCTGAAGCACTCCTGCGGTGTTGCGGCCAGCTCACGAGAAAGCGAGTTGAAGAAAGGAGCTCAGGGGCACTGTAATTCACAAACCTGCAGAGTTATAAATGACAGCTATCGTCCAAAAATATACTGAAGTAAGGCTGCCAAGAGGACTTGAAAGCGGGGCAGAATTGCAGGAAACCGATTTCAGGAGGTAGACTGGAATTGCATTTAAAGCATAGGAAAAGAGGCAGAACGTCCACAATGATGCACTTGGCCAAAAAGGGCGTATGCGTTTTTTCCTGAATATATTCAGGAAAAAACGCATACGCCCTTTTTGGCCAACCAAGCAAGCTTGCAAAGGAAATCTGCACTACAATGAAGTCTCACTTCCCCCCGGTCAAAAGGGCCATCTGAAAATAGTGTAAAATCCAGAAAGGCAGGACAGGCCATGGAGAACTGGGAGCCTTGTTATGCTGATGGGCGGGATGTCAATTGCCAACAGCCACTCGGGAGAAGTGTATGGTGTTTCCTGAAACATCTAAAAAACAAAGCAACAGAGCCTAGGGCACTTCCACTTATGGTCCTATAGCTTAGGGAAATTAAAATCAAAAAGACACAGCCACCCCAAAGGTTGGGACGGCTCTGTTTACAAGAACCTGGTTTACGGTACAAGTTCAATATCGCAGAAAGTGAAAAATGGATAAAGAAGTTGTGGTACTTACTTACAATGCAATAACACTCAGCAAGGAAATCTATGTCATCAGGCCCGTAGCAGCATAATGAGTGGATTCAGGTATGATGATTCTAACTGAAATAAGTCACACAGAAAGAGAAACATCATAAGATATCACTAATACACGGAATGTAACCTTGGCTACACAGGAACTGAATTCCAAAACAGAACAGGGTCTCAAATTTAGAAACCCAACTTATGCTTGCTTAAGGGGAAAGGTGAGTTGGGGTGCTGCATAAAACCAGAGATTGAAATGAGCACAGATAAAGTTCCTTAAGCCAAATATGGAATAGACAAGAGATACTGCTTGCTCAAGGAAATGGACTCAACACCCCATATTAAACGCCTAAGCATGTACCTGACTAGGAAGTATCTTAAAACCTATGGATTGCTATGTCTCCGAAAGAGAACCAAGCATGTGTACAGGGGCATAAACGCAGCAGTGATAGGACTGGAGAGGTTCGGTGAGCAAATGAAGACCCTTTGAAGTCATATTGCATGGTACCCATTCCACGGGTCTCAACTCTCCAGGTTTAAGGTATTCTTCCTTCAGCTAAAACATGCATGTGGAACCCAGAGTATGATCAACCGTGTGATCGGGAGACGTGTTCCAATATGTGTCAGTTTTCGTCCCCTGGTACTCGGGTGCAACATTCCAGACGCTTTACTAACACTCTCCCGAGTTGGAGAGTCAGTGCCTTTAACCTCCTGTTTGGCCCAGTTTGCAATTTCTGTGGAAGATGAACAGGAATAGGGAGAACCAATGAGAGACTAGCTGGAGGTGTCTGGACGGGCATATTTAACTCTCATTTCCCACCAGGAAGAGGAATTAACCAAAGGCTCAGCGTGCCGTGCCGGAACCAGATTAGGGCCTGAAGCACTCCTGCGGTGTTGCGGCCAGCTCACGAGAAAGCGAGTTGAAGAAAGGAGCTCAGGGGCACTGTAATTCACAAACCTGCAGAGTTATAAATGACAGCTATCGTCCAAAAATATACTGAAGTAAGGCTGCCAAGAGGACTTGAAAGCGGGGCAGAATTGCAGGAAACCGATTTCAGGAGGTAGACTGGAATTGCATTTAAAGCATAGGAAAAGAGGCAGAACGTCCACAATGATGCACTTGGCCAAAAAGGGCGTATGCGTTTTTTCCTGAATATATTCAGGAAAAAACGCATACGCCCTTTTTGGCCAACCAAGCAAGCTTGCAAAGGAAATCTGCACTACAATGAAGTCTCACTTCCCCCCGGTCAAAAGGGCCATCTGAAAATAGTGTAAAATCCAGAAAGGCAGGACAGGCCATGGAGAACTGGGAGCCTTGTTATGCTGATGGGTGGGATGTAAATTGCCAACAGCCACTGGGGAGAAGTGTATGGTGTTTCCTGAAACATCTAAAAAACAAAGCAACAGAGCCTAGGGCACTTCCACTTATGGTCCTATAGCTTAGGGAAATTAAAATCAAAAAGACACAGCCACCCCAAAGGTTGGGACGGCTCTGTTTACAAGAACCTGGTTTACGGTACAAGTTCAATATCGCAGAAAGTGAAAAATGGATAAAGAAGTTGTGGTACTTACGAACAATGCAATATAACTCAGCAATGAAATCTATGTCATCAGGCCCGTAGCAGCATAATGAGTGGATTCAGGTATGATGATTCTAACTGAAATAAGTCACACAGAAAAAGAAACATCATAAGATATCACTAATACACGGAATGTAACCTTGGCTACACAGGAACTGAATTACAAAACAGAACAGGGTCTCAAATTTAGAAAACCAACTTATGCTTCCTTAAGGGGAAAGGTGAGTTGGGGTAATGCATAAAACCAGAGATTGAAGTGAGCACATATAAAGTTCCTTAAGCCAAATATGGAATAGACAAGAGCTACTCCTTGCTCAACGAAATGGACTCAACACCCCATATTAAACGCCTAAGAATGTACCTGACTAGGAAGTATCTTAAAATCTATGGATTGCTATGTCTCCGAAAGAGAATCAAGCGTGTGTACAGGGGCATAAACGCAGCAGTGATAGGACTGGAGAGGTTCGGTGAGCAAATGAAGACCCTTTGAAGTCATATTGCATGGTACCCATTCCACGGGTCTCAACTCTCCAGGTTTAAGGTATTCTTCCTTCAGCTAAAACATGCATGTGGAACCCAGAGTATGATCAACCGTGTGATCGGGAGACGTGTTCCAATATGTGTCAGTTTTCGTCCCCTGGTACTCGGGTGCAACATTCCAGACGCTTTACTAACACTCTCCCGACTTGGAGAGTCAGTGCCTTTAACCTCCTGTTTGGCCCAGTTTGCAATTTCTGCGGAAGATGAACAGGAATAGGGAGAACCAATGACAGACTAGCTGGAGGTGTCTGGACGGGCAAATTTAACTCTCATTTCCCACCAGGAAGAGGAATTAACCAAAGGCTCAGCGTGCCGTGCCGGAACCAGATTAGGGCCTGAAGCCATCCTGCGGTGTTGCGGCCAGCTCACGAGAAAGCGAGTTGAAGAAAGGAGCTCAGGGGCACTGTAATTCACAAACCTGCAGAGTTATAAATGACAGCTATCGTCCAAAAATATACTGAAGTAAGGCTGCCAAGAGGACTTGAAAGCGGGGCAGAATTGCAGGAAACCGATTTCAGGAGGTAGACTGGAATTGCATTTAAAGCATAGGAAAAGAGGCAGAACGTCCACAATGATGCACTTGGCCAAAAAGGACATATGCGTTTTCTCCTGAATATATTCAGGAAAAAACGCATACGCCCTTTTTGGCCAACCAAGCAAGCTTGCAAAGGAAATCTGCACTACAATGAAGTCTCACTTCCCCCCGGTCAAAAGGGCCATCTGAAAAAAGTGTAAAATCCAGAAAGGCAGGCCAGGCCATGGAGAACTGGGAGCCTTGTTATGCTGATGGGCGGGATGTAAATTGCCAACAGCCACTCGGGAGAAGTGTATGGTGTTTCCTGAAACATCTAAAAAACAAAGCAACAGAGCCTAGGGCACTTCCACTTATGGTCCTATAGCTTAGGGAAATTAAAATCAAAAAGACACAGCCACCCCAAAGGTTGGGACGGCTCTGTTTACAAGAACCTGGTTTACGGTACAAGTTCAATATCGCAGAAAGTGAAAAATGGATAAAGAAGTTGTGGTACTTACTTACAATGCAATAACACTCAGCAAGGAAATCTATGTCATCAGGCCCGTAGCAGCATAATGAGTGGATTCAGGTATGATGATTCTAACTGAAATAAGTCACACAGAAACAGAAACATCATAAGATATCACTAATACACGGAATGTAACCTTGGCTACACAGGAACTGAATTCCAAAACAGAACAGGGTCTCAAATTTAGAAAACCAACTTATGCTTCCTTAAGGGGAAAGGTGAGTTGGGGTAATGCATAAAACCAGAGATTGAAGTGAGCACATATAAAGTTCCTTAAGCCAAATATGGAATAGACAAGAGCTACTCCTTGCTCAACGAAATGGACTCAACACCCCATATTAAACGCCTAAGAATGTACCTGACTAGGAAGTATCTTAAAACCTATGGATTGCTATGTCTCCAAAAGAGAATCAAGCGTGTGTACAGGGGCATAAACGCAGCAGTGATAGGACTGGAGAGGTTCGGTGAGCAAATGAAGACCCTTTGAAGTCATATTGCATGGTACCCATTCCACGGGTCTCAACTCTCCAGGTTTAAGGTATTCTTCCTTCAGCTAAAACATGCATGTGGAACCCAGAGTATGATCAACCGTGTGATCGGGAGACGTGTTCCAATATGTGTCAGTTTTCGTCCCCTGGTACTCGGGTGCAACATTCCAGACGCTTTACTAACACTCTCCCGACTTGGAGAGTCAGTGCCTTTAACCTCCTGTTTGGCCCAGTTTGCAATTTCTGCGGAAGATGAACAGGAATAGGGAGAACCAATGACACACTAGCTGGAGGTGTCTGGACGGGCAAATTTAACTCTCATTTCCCACCAGGAAGAGGAATTAACCAAAGGCTCAGCGTGCCGTGCGGGAACCATAATAGGGCCTGAAGCCATCCTGCGGTGTTGTGGCCAGCTCACGAGAAAGCGAGTTGAAGAAAGGAGCTCAGGGGCACTGTAATTCACAAACCTACAGACTTATAAATGACAGCTATCGTCCAAAAATATACTGAAGTAAGGCTGCCAAGAGGACTTGAAAGCGGGGCAGAATTGCAGGAAACCGATTTCAGGAGGTAGACTGGAATTGCATTTAAAGCATAGGAAAAGAGGCAGAACGTCCACAATGATGCACTTGGCCAAAAAGGGCGTATGCGTTTTTTCCTGAATATATTCAGGAAAAAACGCATACGCCCTTTTTGGCCAACCAAGCAAGCTTGCAAAGGAAATCTGCACTACAATGAAGTCTCACTCCCCCCTGGTCAAAAGGGCCATCGAAAAAAGTGTAAAATCCAGAAAGCCAGGACAGGCCATGGAGAACTGGGAGCCTTGTTATGCTGATGGGCGGGATGTAAATTGCCAACAGCCACTCGGGAGAAGTGTATGGTGTTTCCTGAAACATCTAAAAAACAAAGCACCAGAGCCTAGGGCACTTCCACTTATGATCCTATAGCTTAGGGAAATTAAAATCAAAAAGACACAGCCACCCCAAAGGTTGGGACGGCTCTGTTTACAAGAACCTGATTTACGGTACAAGTTCAATATCGCAGAAAGTGAAAAATGGATAAAGAAGTTGTGGTACTTACGTACAATGCAATATCACTCAGCAAGGAAATCTATGTCATCAGGCCCGTAGCAGCATAATGAGTGGATTCAGGTATGATGATTCTAACTGAAATAAGTCACACAGAGAAAGAAACATCATAAAATATCACTAATACACGGAATGTAAACTTGGCTACACAGGAACTGAATTCCAAAACAGAACAGGGTCTCAAATTTAGAAACCCAACTTATGCTTGCTTAAGGGGAAAGGTGAGTTGGGGTGCTGCATAAAACCAGAGATTGAAATGAGCACAGATAAAGTTCCTTAAGCCAAATATGGAATAGACAAGAGCTACTCCTTGCTCAAGGAAATGGACTCAACACCCCATATTAAACGCCTAAGCATGTACCTGACTAGGAAGTATCTTAAAACCTATGGATTGCTATGTCTCCGAAAGAGAACCAAGCGTGTGTACAGGGGCATAAACGCAGCAGTGATAGGACTGGAGAGGTTCGGTGAGCAAATGAAGACCCTTTGAAGTCATATTGCATGGTACCCATTCCACGGGTCTCAACTCTCCAGGTTTAAGGTATTCTTCCTTCAGCTAAAACATGCATGTGGAACCCAGAGTATGATCAACCGTGTGATCGGGAGACGTGTTCCAATATGTGTCAGTTTTCGTCCCCTGGTACTCGGGTGCAACATTCCAGACGCTTTACTAACACTCTCCCGACTTGGAGAGTCAGTGCCTTTAACCTCCTGTTTGGCCCAGTTTGCAATTTCTGCGGAAGATGAACAGGAATAGGGAGAACCAATGAGAGACTAGCTGGAGGTGTCTGGACGGGCATATTTAACTCTCATTTCCCACCAGGAAGAGGAATTAACCAAAGGCTCAGCGTGCCGTGCCGGAACCAGATTAGGGCCTGAAGCCATCCTGTGGTGTTGCGGCCAGCTCACGAGAAAGCGAGTTGAAGAAAGGAGCTCAGGGGCACTGTAATTCACAAACCTGCAGAGTTATAAATGACAGCTATCGTCCAAAAATATACTGAAGTAAGGCTGCCAAGAGGACTTGAAAGCGGGGCAGAATTGCAGGAAACCGATTTCAGGAGGTAGACTGGAATTGCATTGAAAGCATAGGAAAAGAGGCAGAACGTCCACAATGATGCACTTGGCCAAAAAGGGCGTATGCGTTTTTTCCTGAATATATTCAGGAAAAAACGCATACGCCCTTTTTGGCCAACCAAGCAAGCTTGCAAAGGAAATCTGCACTACAATGAAGTCTCACTTCCCCCCGGTCAAAAGGGCCATCTGAAAAAAGTGTAAAATCCAGAAAGGCAGGACAGGCCATGGAGAACTGGGAGCCTTGTTATGCTGATGGGCGGGATGTAAATTGCCAACAGCCACTCGGGAGAAGTGTATGGTGTTTCCTGAAACATCTAAAAAACAAAGCAACAGAGCCTAGGGCACTTCCACTTATGGTCCTATAGCTTAGGGAAATTAAAATCAAAAAGACACAGCCACCCCAAAGGTTGGGACGGCTCTGTTTACAAGAACCTGGTTTACGGTACAAGTTCAATATCGCAGAAAGTGAAAAATGGATAAAGAAGTTGTGGTACTTACTTACAATGCAATAACACTCAGCAAGGAAATCTATGTCATCAGGCCCGTAGCAGCATAATGAGTGGATTCAGGTATGATGATTCTAACTGAAATAAGTCACACAGAAACAGAAACATCATAAGATATCACTAATACACGGAATGTAACCTTGGCTACACAGGAACTGAATTCCAAAACAGAACAGGGTCTCAAATTTAGAAACCCAACTTATGCTTGCTTAAGGGGAAAGGTGAGTTGGGGTGCTGCATAAAACCAGAGATTGAAATGAGCACAGATAAAGTTCCTTAAGCCAAATATGGAATAGACAAGAGCTACTCCTTGCTCAAGGAAATGGACTCAACACCCCATATTAAACGCCTAAGCATGTACCTGACTAGGAAGTATCTTAAAACCTATGGATTGCTATGTCTCTGAAAGAGAATCAAGTGTGTGTACAGGGGCATCAACGCAGCAGTGATAGGATTGGAGAGGTTCGGTGAGCAAATGAAGACCCTTTGAAGTCATAGTGCATGGTACCCATTCCACGGGTCTCAACTCTCCAGGTTTAAGGTATTCTTCCTTCAGCTAAAACATGCATGTGGAACCCAGAGTATGATCAACCGTGTGATCGGGAGACGTGTTCCAATATGTGTCAGTTTTCGTCCCCTGGTACTCGGGTGCAACATTCCAAACGCTTTACTAACACTCTCCCGACTTGGAGAGTCAGTGCCTTTAACCTCCTGTTTGGCCCAGTTTGCAATTTCTGCGGAAGATGAACAGGAATAGGGAGAACCAATGACAGACTAGCTGGAGGTGTCTGGACGGGCAAATTTAACTCTCATTTCCCACCAGGAAGAGGAATTAACCAAAGGCTCAGCGTGCCGTGCCGGAACCAGAATAGGGCCTGAAGCCATCCTGCGGTGTTGCGGCCAGCTCACGAGAAAGCGAGTTGAAGAAAGGAGCTCAGGGGCACTGTAATTCACAAACCTGCAGAGTTATAAATGACAGCTATCGTCCAAAAATATACTGAAGTAAGGCTGCCAAGAAGACTTGAAAGCGGGGCAGAATTGCAGGAAACCGATTTCAGGAGGTAGACTGGAATTGCATTGAAAGCATACGAAAAGAGGAAGAACGTCCACAATGATGCACTTGGCCAAAAAGGGCGTATGCGTTTTTTCCTGAATATATTCAGGAAAAAACGCATACGCCCTTTTTGGCCAACCAAGCAAGCTTGCAAAGGAAATCTGCACTACAATGAAGTCTCACTTCCCCCCGGTCAAAAGGGCCATGTGAAAAAAGTGTAAAATCCAGAAAGGCAGGCCAGGCCATGGAGAACTGGGAGCCTTGTTATGCTGATGGGCGGGATGTAAATTGCCAACAGCCACTCGGGAGAAGTGTATGGTGTTTCCTGAAACATCTAAAAAACAAAGCACCAGAGCCTAGGGCACTTCCACTTATGGTCCTATAGCTTAGGGAAATTAAAATCAAAAAGACACAGCCACCCCAAAGGTTGGGACGGCTCTGTTTACAAGAACCTGATTTACGGTACAAGTTCAATATCACAGAAAGTGAAAAATGGATAAAGAAGTTGTGGTACTTACGTACAATGCAATATCACTCAGCAATGAAATCTATGTCATCAGGCCCGTAGCAGCATAATGAGTGGATTCAGGTATGATGATTCTAACTGAAATAAGTCACACAGGAAAAGAAACATCCTAAGATATCACTAATAAACGGAATGTAAACTTGGCTACACAGGAACTGAATTCCAAAACAGAACAGGGTCTCAAATTTAGAAACCCAACTTATGCTTGCTTAAGGGGAAAGGTGAGTTGGGGTGCTGCATAAAACCAGAGATTGAAATGAGCACAGATAAAGTTCCTTAAGCCAAGTATGGAATAGACAAGAGCTACTCCTTGCTCAAGGAAATGGACTCAACACCCCATATTAAACGCCTAAGAATGTACCTGACTAGGAAGTATCTTAAAACCTATGGATTTCTATGTCTCCAAAGGAGAATCAAGCATGTGTACAGGGGCATAAACGCAGCAGTGATAGGATTGGAGAGGTTCGGTGAGCAAATGAAGACCCTTTGAAGTCATATTGCATGGTACCCATTCCACGGGTCTCAACTCTCCAGGTTTAAGGTATTCTTCCTTCAGCTAAAACATGCATGTGGAACCCAGAGTATGATCAACCGTGTGATTGGGAGACGTGTTCCAATATGTGTCAGTTTTCGTCCCCTGGTACTCGGGTGCAACATTCCAGACGCTTTACTAACACTCTCCGAGTTGGAGAGTCAGTGCCTTTAACCTCCTGTTTGGCCCAGTTTGCAATTTCTGCGGAAGATGAACAGGAATAGGGAGAACCAATGACAGACTAGCTGGAGGTGTCTGGACGGGCAAATTTAACTCTCATTTCCCACCAGGAAGAGGAATTAACCAAAGGCTCAGCGTGCCGTGCCGGAACCAGATTAGGGCCTGAAGCAATCGTGCGGTGTTGCGGCCAGCTCACGAGAAAGCGAGTTGAAGAAAGGAGCTCAGGGGCACTGTAATTCACAAACCTGCAGAGTTATAAATGACAGCTATCGTCCAGAAATATACTGAAGTAAGGCTGCCAAGAGGACTTGAAAGCGGGGCAGAATTGCAGGAAACCGATTTCAGGAGGTAGACTGGAATTGCATTGAAAGCATATGAAAAGAGGCAGAACGTCCACAATGATGCACTTGGCCAAAAAGGGCGTATGCGTTTTTTCCTGAATATATTCAGGAAAAAACGCATACGCCCTTTTTGGCCAACCAAGCAAGCTTGCAAAGGAAATCTGCACTACAATGAAGTCTCACTTCCCCCCGGTCAAAAGGGCCATCTGAAAATAGTGTAAAATCCAGAAAGGCAGGACAGGCCATGGAGAACTGGGAGCCTTGTTATGCTGATGGGCGGGATGTAAATTGCCAACAGCCACTCGGGAGAAGTGTATGGTGTTTCCTGAAACATCTAAAAAACAAAGCAACAGAGCCTAGGGCACTTCCACTTATGGTCCTATAGCTTAGGGAAATTAAAATCAAAAAGACACAGCCACCCCAAAGGTTGGGACGGCTCTGTTTACAAGAACCTGATTTACGGTACAAGTTCAATATCGCAGAAAGTGAAAAATGGATAAAGAAGTTGTGGTACTTACGTACAATGCAATATCACTCAGCAAGGAAATCTATGTCATCAGGCCCGTAGCAGCATAATGAGTGGATTCAGGTATGATGATTCTAACTGAAATAAGTCACACAGAGAAAGAAACATCATAAGATATCACTAATACACGGAATGTAAACTTGGCTACACAGGAACTGAATTACAAAACAGAACAGGGTCTCAAATTAAGAAAACAAACTTATGCTTCCTTAAGGGGAAAGGTGAGTTGGGGTAATGCATAAAACCAGAGATTGAAATGAGCACAGATAAAGTTCCTTAAGCCAAATATGGAATAGACAAGAGCTACTCCTTGCTCAAGGAAATGGACTCAACACCCCATATTAAACGCCTAAGAATGTACCTGACTAGGAAGTATCTTAAAACCTATGGATTGCTATGTCTCCGAAAGAGAACCAAGCGTGTGTACAGGGGCATAAACGCAGCAGTGATAGGACTGGAGAGGTTCGGTGAGCAAATGAAGACCCTTTGAAGTCATATTGCATGGTACCCATTCCACGGGTCTCAACTCTCCAGGTTTAAGGTATTCTTCCTTCAGCTAAAACATGCATGTGGAACCCAGAGTATGATCAACCGTGTGATCGGGAGACGTGTTCCAATATGTGTCAGTTTTCGTCCCCTGGTACTCGGGTGCAACATTCCAGACGCTTTACTAACACTCTCCCGAGTTGGAGAGTCAGTGCCTTTAACCTCCTGTTTGGCCCAGTTTGCAATTTCTGCGGAAGATGAACAGGAATAGGGAGAACCAATGAGAGACTAGCTGGAGGTGTCTGGACGGGCATATTTAACTCTCATTTCCCACCAGGAAGAGGAATTAACCAAAGGCTCAGCGTGCCGTGCCATAACCAGATTAGGGCCTGAAGCACTCCTGCGGTGTTGCGGCCAGCTCACGAGAAAGCGAGTTGAAGAAAGGAGCTCAGGGGCACTGTAATTCACAAACCTGCAGAGTTATAAATGACAGCTATCGTCCAAAAATATACTGAAGTAAGGCTGCCAAGAGGACTTGAAAGCGGGGCAGAATTGCAGGAAACCGATTTCAGGAGGTAGACTGGAATTGCATTTAAAGCATAGGAAAAGAGGCAGAACGTCCACAATGATGCACTTGGCCAAAAAGGGCGTATGCGTTTTTTCCTGAATATATTCAGGAAAAAACGCATACGCCCTTTTTGGCCAACCAAGCAAGCTTGCAAAGGAAATCTGCACTACAATGAAGTCTCACTTCCCCCCGGTCAAAAGGGCCATCTGAAAAAAGTGTAAAATCCAGAAAGGCAGGACAGGCCATGGAGAACTGGGAGCCTTGTTATGCTGATGGGCGGGATGTCAATTGCCAACAGCCACTCGGGAGAAGTGTATGGTGTTTCCTGAAACATCTAAAAAACAAAGCACCAGAGCCTAGGGCACTTCCACTTATGGTCCTATAGCTTAGGGAAATTAAAGTCAAAAAGACACAGCCACCCCAAAGGTTGGGACGGCTCTGTTTACAAGAACCTGATTTACGGTACAAGTTCAATATCGCAGAAAGTGAAAAATGGATAAAGAAGTTGTGGTACTTACATACAATGCAATATCACTCAGCAAGGAAATCTATGTCATCAGGCCCATAGCAGCATAATGAGTGGATTCAGGTATGATGATTCTAACTGAAATAAGTCACACAGAGAAAGAAACATCATAAGATATCACTAATACACGGAATGTAAACTTGGCTACACAGGAACTGAATTCCAAAACAGAACAGGGTCTCAAATTAAGAAAACAAACTTATGCTTGCTTAAGGGGAAAGGTGAGTTGGGGTGCTGCATAAAACCAGAGATTGAAATGAGCACAGATAAAGTTCCTTAAGCCAAATATGGAATAGACAAGAGCTACTCCTTGCTCAAGGAAATGGACTCAACACCCCATATTAAACGCCTAAGCATGTACCTGACTAGGAAGTATCTTAAAACCTATGGATTGCTATGTCTCCAAAAGAGAACCAAGCGTGTGTACAGGGGCATAAACGCAGCAGTGATAGGACTGGAGAGGTTCGGTGAGCAAATGAAGACCCTTTGAAGTCATATTGCATGGTACCCATTCCACGGGTCTCAACTCTCCAGGTTTAAGGTATTCTTCCTTCAGCTAAAACATGCATGTGGAACCCAGAGTATGATCAACCGTGTGATCGGGAGACGTGTTCCAATATGTGTCAGTTTTCGTCCCCTGGTACTCGGGTGCAACATTCCAGACGCTTTACTAACACTCTCCCGACTTGGAGAGTCAGTGCCTTTAACCTCCTGTTTGGCCCAGTTTGCAATTTCTGCGGAAGATGAACAGGAATAGGGAGAACCAATGACAGACTAGCTGGAGGTGTCTGGACGGGCAAATTTAACTCTCATTTCCCACCAGGAAGAGGAATTAACCAAAGGCTCAGCGTGCCGTGCCGGAACCAGAATAGGGCCTGAAGCCATCCTGCGGTGTTGCGGCCAGCTCACGAGAAAGCGAGTTGAAGAAAGGAGCTCAGGGGCACTGTAATTCACAAACCTGCAGAGTTATAAATGACAGCTATCGTCCAAAAATATACTGAAGTAAGGCTGCCAAGAAGACTTGAAAGCGGGGCAGAATTGCAGGAAACCGATTTCAGGAGGTAGACTGGAATTGCATTGAAAGCATACGAAAAGAGGAAGAACGTCCACAATGATGCACTTGGCCAAAAAGGGCGTATGCGTTTTTTCCTGAATATATTCAGGAAAAAACGCATACGCCCTTTTTGGCCAACCAAGCAAGCTTGCAAAGGAAATCTGCACTACAATGAAGTCTCACTTCCCCCCGGTCAAAAGGGCCATGTGAAAAAAGTGTAAAATCCAGAAAGGCAGGCCAGGCCATGGAGAACTGGGAGCCTTGTTATGCTGATGGGCGGGATGTAAATTGCCAACAGCCACTCGGGAGAAGTGTATGGTGTTTCCTGAAACATCTAAAAAACAAAGCACCAGAGCCTAGGGCACTTCCACTTATGGTCCTATAGCTTAGGGAAATTAAAATCAAAAAGACACAGCCACCCCAAAGGTTGGGACGGCTCTGTTTACAAGAACCTGATTTACGGTACAAGTTCAATATCACAGAAAGTGAAAAATGGATAAAGAAGTTGTGGTACTTACGTACAATGCAATATCACTCAGCAATGAAATCTATGTCATCAGGCCCGTAGCAGCATAATGAGTGGATTCAGGTATGATGATTCTAACTGAAATAAGTCACACAGGAAAAGAAACATCCTAAGATATCACTAATACACGGAATGTAAACTTGGCTACACAGGAACTGAATTCCAAAACAGAACAGGGTCTCAAATTTAGAAACCCAACTTATGCTTGCTTAAGGGGAAAGGTGAGTTGGGGTGCTGCATAAAACCAGAGATTGAAATGAGCACAGATAAAGTTCCTTAAGCCAAGTATGGAATAGACAAGAGCTACTCCTTGCTCAAGGAAATGGACTCAACACCCCATATTAAACGCCTAAGAATGTACCTGACTAGGAATTATCTTAAAACCTATGGATTTCTATGTCTCCAAAAGAGAATCAAGCATGTGTACAGGGGCATAAACGCAGCAGTGATAGGATTGGAGAGGTTCGGTGAGCAAATGAAGACCCTTTGAAGTCATATTGCATGGTACCCATTCCACGGGTCTCAACTCTCCAGGTTTAAGGTATTCTTCCTTCAGCTAAAACATGCATGTGGAACCCAGAGTATGATCAACCGTGTGATTGGGAGACGTGTTCCAATATGTGTCAGTTTTCGTCCCCTGGTACTCGGGTGCAACATTCCAGACGCTTTACTAACACTCTCCGAGTTGGAGAGTCAGTGCCTTTAACCTCCTGTTTGGCCCAGTTTGCAATTTCTGCGGAAGATGAACAGGAATAGGGAGAACCAATGACAGACTAGCTGGAGGTGTCTGGACGGGCAAATTTAACTCTCATTTCCCACCAGGAAGAGGAATTAACCAAAGGCTCAGCGTGCCGTGCCGGAACCAGATTAGGGCCTGAAGCAATCGTGCGGTGTTGCGGCCAGCTCACGAGAAAGCGAGTTGAAGAAAGGAGCTCAGGGGCACTGTAATTCACAAACCTGCAGAGTTATAAATGACAGCTATCGTCCAGAAATATACTGAAGTAAGGCTGCCAAGAGGACTTGAAAGCGGGGCAGAATTGCAGGAAACCGATTTCAGGAGGTAGACTGGAATTGCATTGAAAACATAGGAAAAGAGGCAGAACGTCCACAATGATGCACTTGGCCAAAAAGGGCGTATGCGTTTTTTCCTGAATATATTCAGGAAAAAACGCATACGCCCTTTTTGGCCAACCAAGCAAGCTTGCAAAGGAAATCTGCACTACAATGAAGTCTCACTTCCCCCCGGTCAAAAGGGCCATCTGAAAAAAGTGTAAAATCCAGAAAGGCAGGACAGGCCATGGAGAACTGGGAGCCTTGTTATGCGGATGGGCGGAATGTAAATTGCCAACAGCCACTCGGGAGAAGTGTATGGTGTTTCCTGAAACATCTAAAAAACAAAGCAACAGAGCCTAGGGCACTTCCACTTATGGTCCTATAGCTTAGGGAAATTAAAATCAAAAAGACACAGCCACCCCAAAGGTTGGGACGGCTCTGTTTACAAGAACCACGTTTACGGTACAAGTTCAATATCGCAGAAAGTGAAAAATAGATAAAGTAGTTGTGGTACTTACGTACAATGCAATATCACTCAGCAAGGAAATCTATGTCATCAGGCCCATAGCACCATAATGAGTGGATTCAGGTATGATGATTCTAACTGAAATAAGTCACACAGAAAAAGAAACATCATAAGATATCACTAATACACGGAATGTAAACTTGGCTACACAGGAACTGAATTCCAAAAGAGAACAGGGTCTCAAATTTAGAAACCCAACTTATGCTTGCTTAAGGGGAAAGGTGAGTTGGGGTGCTGCATAAAACCAGAGATTGAAATGAACACAGATAAAGTTCCTTAAGCCAAATATGGAATAGACAAGAGCTACTCCTTGCTCAACGAAATGGATTCAACACCCCATATTAAACACCTAAGAATATACCTGACTACGAAGTATCTTAAAACCTATGGATTGCTATGTCTCCGAAAGAGAATCAAGCGTGTGTGCAGGGGCATAAACGCAGCAGTGATAGGATTGGAGAGGTTCGGTGAGCAAATGAAGACCCTTTGAAGTCATATTGCATGGTACCCATTCCACGGGTCTCAACTCTCCAGGTTTAAGGTATTCTTCCTTCAGCTAAAACATGCATGTGGAACCCAGAGTATGATCAACCGTGTGATCGGGAGACGTGTTCCAATATGTGTCAGTTTTCGTCCCCTGGTACTCGGGTGCAACATTCCAGACGCTTTACTAACACTCTCCCGACTTGGAGAGTCAGTGCCTTTAACCTCCTGTTTGGCCCAGTTTGCAATTTCTGCGGAAGATGAACAGGAATAGGGAGAACCAATGACAGACTAGCTGGAGGTGTCTGGACGGGCAAATTTAACTCTCATTTCCCACCAGGAAGAGGAATTAACCAAAGGCTCAGCGTGCCGTGCCGGAACCAGATTAGGGCCTGAAGCCATCCTGCGGTGTTGCGGCCAGCTCACGAGAAAGCGAGTTGAAGAAAGGAGCTCAGGGGCACTGTAATTCACAAACCTGCAGAGTTATAAATGACAGCTATCGTCCAAAAATATACTGAAGTAAGGCTGCCAAGAGGACTTGAAAGCGGGGCAGAATTGCAGGAAACCGATTTCAGGAGGTAGACTGGAATTGCATTGAAAGCATAGGAAAAGAGGCAGAACGTCCACAATGATGCACTTGGTCAAAAAGGGCGTATGCGTTTTTTCCTGAATATATTCAGGAAAAAACGCATATGCCCTTTTTGGCCAACCAAGCAAGCTTGCAAAGGAAATCTGCACTACAATGAAGTCTCACTTCCCCCCGGTCAAAAGGGCCATCTGAAAAAAGTGTAAAATCCAGAAAGGCAGGACAGGCCATGGAGAACTGGGAGCCTTGTTATGCTGATGGGCGGGATGTCAATTGCCAACAGCCACTCGGGAGAAGTGTATGGTGTTTCCTGAAACATCTAAAAAACAAAGCACCAGAGCCTAGGGCACTTCCACTTATGGTCCTATAGCTTAGGGAAATTAAAGTCAAAAAGACACAGCCACCCCAAAGGTTGGGACGGCTCTGTTTACAAGAACCTGATTTACGGTACAAGTTCAATATCGCAGAAAGTGAAAAATGGATAAAGAAGTTGTGGTACTTACGTACAATGCAATATCACTCAGCAAGGAAATCTGTCATCAGGCCCGTAGCAGCATAATGAGTGAATTCAGGTATGATGATTCTAACTGAAATAAGTCACACAGAGAAAGAAACATCTTAAGATATCACTAATACACGGAATGTAAACTTGGCTACACAGAAACTGAATTCCAAAACAGAACAGGGTCTCAAATTAAGAAAACAAACTTATGCTTCCTTAAGGGGAAAGGTGAGTTGGGGTAATGCATAAAACCAGAGATTGAAATGAGCACAGATAAAGTTCCTTAAGCCAAATATGGAATAGACAAGAGCTACTCCTTGCTCAAGGAAATGGACTCAACACCCCATATTAAACGCCTAAGCATGTACCTGACTAGGAAGTATCTTAAAACCTATGGATTGCTATGTCTCCGAAAGAGAACCAAGCGTGTGTACAGGGGCATAAACGCAGCAGTGATAGGACTGGAGAGGTTCGGTGAGCAAATGAAGACCCTTTGAAGTCATATTGCATGGTACCCATTCCACGGGTCTCAACTCTCCAGGTTTAAGGTATTCTTCCTTCAGCTAAAACATGCATGTGGAACCCAGAGTATGATCAACCGTGTGATCGGGAGACGTGTTCCAATATGTGTCAGTTTTCGTCCCCTGGTACTCGGGTGCAACATTCCAGACGCTTTACTAACACTCTCCCGACTTGGAGAGTCAGTGCCTTTAACCTCCTGTTTGGCCCAGTTTGCAATTTCTGCGGAAGATGAACAGGAATAGGGAGAACCAATGACAGACTAGCTGGAGGTGTCTGGACGGGCAAATTTAACTCTCATTTCCCACCAGGAAGAGGAATTAACCAAAGGCTCAGCGTGCCGTGCCGGAACCAGAATAGGGCCTGAAGCCATCCTGCGGTGTTGCAGCCAGCTCACGAGAAAGCGAGTTGAAGAAAGGAGCTCAGGGGCACTGTAATTCACAAACCTGCAGAGTTATAAATGACAGCTATCGTCCAAAAATATACTGAAGTAAGGCTGCCAAGAGGACTTGAAAGCGGGGCAGAATTGCAGGAAACCGATTTCAGGAGGTAGACTGGAATTGCATTGAAAGCATAGGAAAAGAGGCAGAACGTCCACAATGATGCACTTGGCCAAAAAGGGCGTATGCGTTTTTTCCTGAATATATTCAGGAAAAAACGCATACGCCCTTTTTGGCCAACCAAGCAAGCTTGCAAAGGAAATCTGCACTACAATGAAGTCTCACTTCCCCCCGGTCAAAAGGGCCATCTGAAAAAAGTGTAAAATCCAGAAAGGCAGGACAGGCCATGGAGAACTGGGAGCCTTGTTATGCTGATGGGCGGGATGTAAATTGCCAACAGCCACTCGGGAGAAGTGTATGGTGTTTCCTGAAACATCTAAAAAACAAAGCACCAGAGCCTAGGGCACTTCCACTTATGGTCCTATAGCTTAGGGAAATTAAAGTCAAAAAGACACAGCCACCCCAAAGGTTGGGACGGCTCTGTTTACAAGAACCTGATTTACGGTACAAGTTCAATATCGCAGAAAGTGAAAAATGGATAAAGAAGTTGTGGTACTTACGTACAATGCAATATCACTCAGCAAGGAAATCTATGTCATCAGGCCCGTAGCAGCATAATGAGTGGATTCAGGTATGATGATTCTAACTGAAATAAGTCACACAGAGAAAGAAACATCATAAGATATCACTAATACACGGAATGTAAACTTGGCTACACAGGAACTGAATTCCAAAACAGAACAGGGTCTCAAATTAAGAAAACAAACTTATGCTTCCTTAAGGGGAAAGGTGAGTTGGGGTGCTGCATAAAACCAGAGATTGAAATGAGCACAGATAAAGTTCCTTAAGCCAAATATGGAATAGACAAGAGCTACTCCTTGCTCAAGGAAATGGACTCAACACCCCATATTAAACGCCTAAGCATGTACCTAACTAGGAAGTATCTTAAAACCTATGGATTGCTATGTCTCCGAAAGAGAACCAAGCGTGTGTACAGGGGCATAAACGCAGCAGTGATAGGACTGGAGGGGTTCGGTGAGCAAATGAAGACCCTTTGAAGTCATATTGCATGGTACCCATTCCACGGGTCTCAACTCTCCAGGTTTAAGGTATTCTTCCTTCAGCTAAAACATGCATGTGGAACCCAGAGTATGATCAACCGTGTGATCGGGAGACGTGTTCCAATATGTGTCAGTTTTCGTCCCCTGGTACTCGGGTGCAACATTCCAGACGCTTTACTAACACTCTCCCGAGTTGGAGAGTCAGTGCCTTTAACCTCCTGTTTGGCCCAGTTTGCAATTTCTGTGGAAGATGAACAGGAATAGGGAGAACCAATGAGAGACTAGCTGGAGGTGTCTGGACGGGCATATTTAACTCTCATTTCCCACCAGGAAGAGGAATTAACCAAAGGCTCAGCGTGCTGTGCCGGAACCAGATTAGGGCCTGAAGCACACCTGCGGTGTTGCGGCCAGCTCACGAGAAAGCGAGTTGAAGAAAGGAGCTCAGGGGCACTGTAATTCACAAACCTGCAGAGTTATAAATGACAGCTCTCGTCCAAAAATATACTGAAGTAAGGCTGCCAAGAGGACTTGAAAGCGGGGCAGAATTGCAGGAAACCGATTTCAGGAGGTAGACTGGAATTGCATTTAAAGCATAGGAAAAGAGGCAGAACGTCCACAATGATGCACTTGGCCAAAAAGGGCGTATGCGTTTTTTCCTGAATATATTCAGGAAAAAACGCATACGCCCTTTTTGGCCAACCAAGCAAGCTTGCAAAGGAAATCTGCACTACAATGAAGTCTCACTTCCCCCCGGTCAAAAGGGCCATCTGAAAAAAGTGTAAAATCCAGAAAGGCAGGACAGGCCATGGAGAACTGGGAGCCTTGTTATGCTGATGGGCGGGATGTCAATTGCCAACAGCCACTCGGGAGAAGTGTATGGTGTTTCCTGAAACATCTAAAAAACAAAGCACCAGAGCCTAGGGCACTTCCACTTATGGTCCTATAGCTTAGGGAAATTAAAGTCAAAAAGACACAGCCACCCCAAAGGTTGGGACGGCTCTGTTTACAAGAACCTGATTTACGGTACAAGTTCAATATCGCAGAAAGTGAAAAATGGATAAAGAAGTTGTGGTACTTACGTACAATGCAATATCACTCAGCAAGGAAATCTATGTCATCAGGCCCGTAGCAGCATAATGAGTGGATTCAGGTATGATGATTCTAACTGAAATAAGTCACACAGAGAAAGAAACATCATAAGATATCACTAATACACGGAATGTAAACTTGGCTACACAGGAACTGAATTCCAAAACAGAACAGGGTCTCAAATTTAGAAACCCAACTTATGCTTGCTTAAGGGGAAAGGTGAGTTGGGGTGCTGCATAAAACCAGAGATTGAAATGAGCACAGATAAAGTTCCTTAAGCCAAATATGGAATAGACAAGAGCTACTCCTTGCTCAAGGAAATGGACTCAACACCCCATATTAAACGCCTAAGCGTGTACCTGACTAGGAAGTATCTTAAAACCTATGGATTGCTATGTCTCCGAAAGAGAACCAAGCGTGTGTACAGGGGCATAAACGCAGCAGTGATAGGACTGGAGAGGTTCGGTGAGCAAATGAAGACCCTTTGAAGTCATATTGCATGGTTCCCATTCCACGGGTCTCAACTCTCCAGGTTTAAGGTATTCTTCCTTCAGCTAAAACATGCATGTGGAACCCAGAGTATGATCAACCGTGTGATCGGGAGACGTGTTCCAATATGTGTCAGTTTTCGTCCCCTGGTACTCGGGTGCAACATTCCAGACGCTTTACTAACACTCTCCCGACTTGGAGAGTCAGTGCCTTTAACCTCCTGTTTGGCCCAGTTTGCAATTTCTGCGGAAGATGAACAGGAATAGGGAGAACCAATGACAGACTAGCTGGAGGTGTCTGGACGGGCAAATTTAACTCTCATTTCCCACCAGGAAGAGGAATTAACCAAAGGCTCAGCGTGCCGTGCCGGAACCAGATTAGGGCCTGAAGCCATCCTGCGGTGTTGCGGCCAGCTCACGAGAAAGCGAGTTGAAGAAAGGAGCTCAGGGGCACTGTAATTCACAAACCTGCAGAGTTATAAATGACAGCTATCGTCCAAAAATATACTGAAGTAAGGCTGCCAAGAGGACTTGAAAGCGGGGCAGAATTGCAGGAAACCGATTTCAGGAGGTAGACTGGAATTGCATTGAAAGCATAGGAAAAGAGGCAGAACGTCCACAATGATGCACTTGGCCAAAAAGGGCGTATGCGTTTTTTCCTGAATATATTCAGGAAAAAACGCATACGCCCTTTTTGGCCAACCAAGCAAGCTTGCAAAGGAAATCTGCACTACAATGAAGTCTCACTTCCCCCCGGTCAAAAGGGCCATCTGAAAAAAGTGTAAAATCCAGAAAGGCAGGACAGGCCATGGAGAACTGGGAGCCTTGTTATGCTGATGGGCGGGATGTCAATTGCCAACAGCCACTCGGGAGAAGTGTATGGTGTTTCCTGAAACATCTAAAAAACAAAGCACCAGAGCCTAGGGCACTTCCACTTATGGTCCTATAGCTTAGGGAAATTAAAGTCAAAAAGACACAGCCACCCCAAAGGTTGGGACGGCTCTGTTTACAAGAACCTGATTTACGGTACAAGTTCAATATCGCAGAAAGTGAAAAATGGATAAAGAAGTTGTGGTACTTACGTACAATGCAATATCACTCAGCAAGGAAATCTATGTCATCAGGCCCGTAGCAGCATAATGAGTGGATTCAGGTATGATGATTCTAACTGAAATAAGTCACACAGAGAAAGAAACATCATAAGATATCACTAATACACGGAATGTAAACTTGGCTACACAGGAACTGAATTCCAAAACAGAACAGGGTCTCAAATTAAGAAAACAAACTTATGCTTGCTTAAGGGGAAAGGTGAGTTGGGGTAATGCATAAAACCAGAGATTGAAATGAGCACAGATAAAGTTCCTTAAGCCAAATATGGAATAGACAAGAGCTACTCCTTGCTCAAGGAAATGGACTCAACACCCCATATTAAACGCCTAAGCATGTACCTGACTAGGAAGTATCTTAAAACCTATGGACTGCTATGTCTCTGAAAGAGAACCAAGCGTGTGTACAGGGGCATAAACGCAGCAGTGATAGGACTGGAGAGGTTCGGTGAGCAAATGAAGACCCTTTGAAGTCATATTGCATGGTTCCCATTCCACGGGTCTCAACTCTCCAGGTTTAAGGTATTCTTCCTTCAGCTAAAACATGCATGTGGAACCCAGAGTATGATCAACCGTGTGATCGGGAGACGTGTTCCAATATGTGTCAGTTTTCGTCCCCTGGTACTCGGGTGCAACATTCCAGACGCTTTACTAACACTCTCCCGACTTGGAGAGTCAGTGCCTTTAACCTCCTGTTTGGCCCAGTTTGCAATTTCTGCGGAAGATGAACAGGAATAGGGAGAACCAATGACAGACTAGCTGGAGGTGTCTGGACGGGCAAATTTAACTCTCATTTCCCACCAGGAAGAGGAATTAACCAAAGGCTCAGCGTGCCGTGCCGGAACCAGAATAGGGCCTGAAGCCATCCTGCGGTGTTGCGGCCAGCTCACGAGAAAGCGAGTTGAAGAAAGGAGCTCAGGGGCACTGTAATTCACAAACCTGCAGAGTTATAAATGACAGCTATCGTCCAAAAATATACTGAAGTAAGGCTGCCAAGAGGACTTGAAAGCGGGGCAGAATTGCAGGAAACCGATTTCAGGAGGTAGACTGGAATTGCATTGAAAGCATAGGAAAAGAGGCAGAACGTCCACAATGATGCACTTGGCCAAAAAGGGCGTATGCGTTTTTTCCTGAATATATTCAGGAAAAAACGCATACGCCCTTTTTGGCCAACCAAGCAAGCTTGCAAAGGAAATCTGCACTACAATGAAGTCTCACTTCCCCCCGGTCAAAAGGGCCATCTGAAAAAAGTGTAAAATCCAGAAAAGCAGGACAGGCCATGGAGAACTGGGAGCCTTGTTATGCTGATGGGCGGGATGTCAATTGCCAACAGCCACTCGGGAGAAGTGTATGGTGTTTCCTGAAACATCTAAAAAACAAAGCACCAGAGCCTAGGGCACTTCCACTTATGGTCCTATAGCTTAGGGAAATTAAAGTCAAAAAGACACAGGCACCCCAAAGGTTGGGACGGCTCTGTTTACAAGAACCTGATTTACGGTACAAGTTCAATATCGCAGAAAGTGAAAAATGGATAAAGAAGTTGTGGTACTTACGTACAATGCAATATCACTCAGCAAGGAAATCTATGTCATCAGGCCCGTAGCAGCATAATGAGTGGATTCAGGTATGATGATTCTAACTGAAATAAGTCACACAGAGAAAGAAACATCATAAGATATCACTAATACACGGAATGTAAACTTGGCTACACAGGAACTGAATTCCAAAACAGAACAGGGTCTCAAATTAAGAAAACAAACCTATGCTTCCTTAAGGGGAAAGGTGAGTTGGGGTGCTGCATAAAACCAGAGATTGAAATGAGCACAGATAAAGTTCCTTAAGCCAAATATGGAATAGACAAGAGCTACTCCTTGCTCAACGAAATGGACTCAACACCCCATATTAAACGCCTAAGCATGTACCTGACTAGGAAGTATCTTAAAACCTATGGATTGCTATGTCTCCGAAAGAGAACCAAGCGTGTGTACAGGGGCATAAACGCAGCAGTGATAGGACTGGAGAGGTTCGGTGAGCAAATGAAGACCCTTTGAAGTCATATTGCATGGTACCCATTCCACGGGTCTCAACTCTCCAGGTTTAAGGTATTCTTCCTTCAGCTAAAACATGCATGTGGAACCCAGAGTATGATCAACCGTGTGATCGGGAGACGTGTTCAAATATGTGTCAGTTTTCGTCCCCTGGTACTCGGGTGCAACATTCCAGACGCTTTACTAACACTCTCCCGAGTTGGAGAGTCAGTGCCTTTAACCTCCTGTTTGGCCCAGTTTGCAATTTCTGTGGAAGATGAACAGGAATAGGGAGAACCAATGAGAGACTAGCTGTAGGTGTCTGGACGGGCATATTTAACTCTCATTTCCCACCAGGAAGAGGAATTAACCAAAGGCTCAGCGTGCCGTGCCGGAACCAGATTAGGGCCTGAAGCACTCCTGCGGTGTTGCGGCCAGCTCACGAGAAAGCGAGTTGAAGAAAGGAGCTCAGGGGCACTGTAATTCACAAACCTGCAGAGTTATAAATGACAGCTATCGTCCAAAAATATACTGAAGTAAGGCTGCCAAGAGGACTTGAAAGCGGGGCAGAATTGCAGGAAACCGATTTCAGGAGGTAGACTGGAATTGCATTGAAAGCATAGGAAAAGAGGCAGAACGTCCACAATGATGCACTTGGCCAAAAAGGGCGTATGCGTTTTTTCCTGAATATATTCAGGAAAAAACGCATACGCCCTTTTTGGCCAACCAAGCAAGCTTGCAAAGGAAATCTGCACTACAATGAAGTCTCACTTCCCCCCGGTCAAAAGGGCCATCTGAAAAAAGTGTAAAATCCAGAAAGGCAGGACAGGCCATGGAGAACTGGGAGCCTTGTTATGCTGATGGGCGGGATGTCAATTGCCAACAGCCACTCGGGAGAAGTGTATGGTGTTTCCTGAAACATCTAAAAAACAAAGCACCAGAGCCTAGGGCACTTCCACTTATGGTCCTATAGCTTAGGGAAATTAAAGTCAAAAAGACACAGCCACCCCAAAGGTTGGGACGGCTCTGTTTACAAGAACCTGGTTTACGGTACAAGTTCAATATCGCAGAAAGTGAAAAATGGATAAAGAAGTTGTGGTACTTACGTACAATGCAATATCACTCAGCAAGGAAATCTATGTCATCAGGCCCGTAGCAGCATAATGAGTGGATTCAGGTATGATGATTCTAACTGAAATAAGTCACACAGAGAAAGAAACATCATAAGATATCACTAATACACGGAATGTAAACTTGGCTACACAGGAACTGAATTCCAAAACAGAACAGGGTCTCAAATTAAGAAAACAAACTTATGCTTGCTTAAGGGGAAAGGTGAGTTGGGGTAATGCATAAAACCAGAGATTGAAATGAGCACAGATAAAGTTCCTTAAGCCAAATATGGAATAGACAAGAGCTACTCCTTGCTCAAGGAAATGGACTCAACACCCCATATTAAACGCCTAAGCATGTACCTGACTAGGAAGTATCTTAAAACCTATGGATTGCTATGTCTCCGAAAGAGAACCAAGCGTGTGTACAGGGGCATAAACGCAGCAGTGATAGGACTGGAGAGGTTCGGTGAGCAAATGAAGACCCTTTGAAGTCATATTGCATGGTACCCATTCCACGGGTCTCAACTCTCCAGGTTTAAGGTATTCTTCCTTCAGCTAAAACATGCATGTGGAACCCAGAGTATGATCAACCGTGTGATCGGGAGACGTGTTCCAATATGTGTCAGTTTTCGTCCCCTGGTACTCGGGTGCAACATTCCAGACGCTTTACTAACACTCTCCCGACTTGGAGAGTCAGTGCCTTTAACCTCCTGTTTGGCCCAGTTTGCAATTTCTGTGGAAGATGAACAGGAATAGGGAGAACCAATGAGAGACTAGCTGGAGGTGTCTGGACGGGCATATTTAACTCTCATTTCCCACCAGGAAGAGGAATTAACCAAAGGCTCAGCGTGCCGTGCCGGAACCAGATTAGGGCCTGAAGCCATCCTGCGGTGTTGCGGCCAGCTCACGAGAAAGCGAGTTGAAGAAAGGAGCTCAGGGGCACTGTAATTCACAAACCTGC
The DNA here is from genome assembly GCF_949774975.1 of Lagenorhynchus albirostris. Lineage (NCBI taxonomy): Eukaryota > Metazoa > Chordata > Mammalia > Artiodactyla > Delphinidae > Lagenorhynchus > Lagenorhynchus albirostris. The sequence goes on along the minus strand of NW_026783393.1, from coordinate 530,197 downwards.
AGAGTTATAAATGACAGCTATCGTCCAAAAATATACTGAAGTAAGGCTGCCAAGAGGACTTGAAAGCGGGGCAGAATTGCAGGAAACCGATTTCAGGAGGTAGACTGGAATTGCATTGAAAGCATAGGAAAAGAGGCAGAACGTCCACAATGATGCACTTGGCCAAAAAGGGCATATGCGTTTTTTCCTGAATATATTCAGGAAAAAACGCATACGCCCTTTTTGGCCAACCAAGCAAGCTTGCAAAGGAAATCTGCACTACAATGAAGTCTCACTTCCCCCCGGTCAAAAGGGCCATCTGAAAAAAGTGTAAAATCCAGAAAGGCAGGACAGGCCATGGAGAACTGGGAGCCTTGTTATGCTGATGGGCGGGATGTCAATTGCCAACAGCCACTCGGGAGAAGTGTATGGTGTTTCCTGAAACATCTAAAAAACAAAGCAACAGAGCCTAGGGCACTTCCACTTATGGTCCTATAGCTTAGGGAAATTAAAGTCAAAAAGACACAGCCACCCCAAAGGTTGGGACGGCTCTGTTTACAAGAACCTGGTTTACGGTACAAGTTCAATATCGCAGAAAGTGAAAAATGGATAAAGAAGTTGTGGTACTTACGTACAATGCAATATCACTCAGCAAGGAAATCTATGTCATCAGGCCCGTAGCAGCATAATGAGTGGATTCAGGTATGATGATTCTAACTGAAATAAGTCACACAGAGAAAGAAACATCATAAGATATCACTAATACACGGAATGTAAACTTGGCTACACAGGAACTGAATTCCAAAACAGAACAGGGTCTCAAATTAAGAAAACAAACTTATGCTTGCTTAAGGGGAAAGGTGAGTTGGGGTAATGCATAAAACCAGAGATTGAAATGAGCACAGATAAAGTTCCTTAAGCCAAATATGGAATAGACAAGAGCTACTCCTTGCTCAACGAAATGGACTCAACACCCCATATTAAACGCCTAAGAATGTACCTGACTAGGAAGTATATTAAAACCTATGGATTGCTATATCTCCGAAAGAGAATCAAGTGTGTGTACAGGGGCATAAACGCAGCAGTGATAGGACTGGAGAGGTTCGGTGAGCAAATGAAGACCCTTTGAAGTCATATTGCATGGTACCCATTCCACGGGTCTCAACTCTCCAGGTTTAAGGTATTCTTCCTTCAGCTAAAACATGCATGTGGAACCCAGAGTATGATCAACCGTGTGATCGGGAGACGTGTTTAAATATGTCTCAGTTTTCGTCCCCTGGTACTCGGGTGCAACATTCCAGACGCTTTACTAACACTCTCCCGACTTGGAGAGTCAGTGCCTTTAACCTCCTGTTTGGCCCAGTTTGCAATTTCTGTGGAAGATGAACAGGAATAGGGAGAACCAATGACAGACTAGCTGGAGGTGTCTGGACGGGCATATTTAACTCTCATTTCCCACCAGGAAGAGGAATTAACCAAAGGCTCATCGTGCCGTGCCAGAACCAGATTAGGGCCTGAAGCACTCCTGCGGTGTTGCGGCCAGCTCACGAGAAAGCGAGTTGAAGAAAGGAGCTCAGGGGCACTGTAATTCACAAACCTGCAGAGTTATAAATGACAGCTATCGTCCAAAAATATACTGAAGTAAGGCTGCCAAGAGGACTTGAAAGCGGGGCAGAATTGCAGGAAACCGATTTCAGGAGGTAGACTGGAATTGCATTGAAAGCATAGGAAAAGAGGCAGAACGTCCACAATGATGCACTTGGCCAAAAAGGGCGTATGCGTTTTTTCCTGAATATATTCAGGAAAAAACGCATACGCCCTTTTTGGCCAACCAAGCAAGCTTGCAAAGGAAATCTGCACTACAATGAAGTCTCACTTCCGCCGGGTCAAAAGGGCCATCTGAAAAAAGTGTAAAATCCAGAAAGGCAGGACAGGCCATGGAGAACTGGGAGCCTTGTTATGCTGATGGGCGGGATGTCAATTGCCAACAGCCACTCGGGAGAAGTGTATGGTGTTTCCTGAAACATCTAAAAAACAAAGCACCAGAGCCTAGGGCACTTCCACTTATGGTCCTATAGCTTAGGGAAATTAAAGTCAAAAAGACACAGGCACCCCAAAGGTTGGGACGGCTCTGTTTACAAGAACCTGATTTACGGTACAAGTTCAATATCGCAGAAAGTGAAAAATGGATAAAGAAGTTGTGGTACTTACGTACAATGCAATATCACTCAGCAAGGAAATCTATGTCATCAGGCCCGTAGCAGCATAATGAGTGGATTCAGGTATGATGATTCTAACTGAAATAAGTCACACAGAGAAAGAAACATCATAAGATATCACTAATACACGGAATGTAAACTTGGCTACACAGGAACTGAATTCCAAAACAGAACAGGGTCTCAAATTAAGAAAACAAACCTATGCTTCCTTAAGGGGAAAGGTGAGTTGGGGTGCTGCATAAAACCAGAGATTGAAATGAGCACAGATAAAGTTCCTTAAGCCAAATATGGAATAGACAAGAGCTACTCCTTGCTCAACGAAATGGACTCAACACCCCATATTAAACGCCTAAGCATGTACCTGACTAGGAAGTATCTTAAAACCTATGGATTGCTATGTCTCCGAAAGAGAACCAAGCGTGTGTACAGGGGCATAAACGCAGCAGTGATAGGACTGGAGAGGTTCGGTGAGCAAATGAAGACCCTTTGAAGTCATATTGCATGGTACCCATTCCACGGGTCTCAACTCTCCAGGTTTAAGGTATTCTTCCTTCAGCTAAAACATGCATGTGGAACCCAGAGTATGATCAACCGTGTGATCGGGAGACGTGTTCAAATATGTGTCAGTTTTCGTCCCCTGGTACTCGGGTGCAACATTCCAGACGCTTTACTAACACTCTCCCGAGTTGGAGAGTCAGTGCCTTTAACCTCCTGTTTGGCCCAGTTTGCAATTTCTGTGGAAGATGAACAGGAATAGGGAGAACCAATGAGAGACTAGCTGGAGGTGTCTGGACGGGCATATTTAACTCTCATTTCCCACCAGGAAGAGGAATTAACCAAAGGCTCAGCGTGCCGTGCCGGAACCAGATTAGGGCCTGAAGCACTCCTGCGGTGTTGCGGCCAGCTCACGAGAAAGCGAGTTGAAGAAAGGAGCTCAGGGGCACTGTAATTCACAAACCTGCAGAGTTATAAATGACAGCTCTCGTCCAAAAATATACTGAAGTAAGGCTGCCAAGAGGACTTGAAAGCGGGGCAGAATTGCAGGAAACCGATTTCAGGAGGTAGACTGGAATTGCATTGAAAGCATAGGAAAAGAGGCAGAACGTCCACAATGATGCACTTGGCCAAAAAGGGCGTATGCGTTTTTTCCTGAATATATTCAGGAAAAAACGCATACGCCCTTTTTGGCCAACCAAGCAAGCTTGCAAAGGAAATCTGCACTACAATGAAGTCTCACTTCCCCCCGGTCAAAAGGGCCATCTGAAAAAAGTGTAAAATCCAGAAAGGCAGGACAGGCCATGGAGAACTGGGAGCCTTGTTATGCTGATGGGCGGGATGTCAATTGCCAACAGCCACTCGGGAGAAGTGTATGGTGTTTCCTGAAACATCTAAAAAACAAAGCACCAGAGCCTAGGGCACTTCCACTTATGGTCCTATAGCTTAGGGAAATTAAAGTCAAAAAGACACAGCCACCCCAAAGGTTGGGACCGCTCTGTTTACAAGAACCTGATTTACGGTACAAGTTCAATATCGCAGAAAGTGAAAAATGGATAAAGAAGTTGTGGTACTTACGTACAATGCAATATCACTCAGCAAGGAAATCTATGTCATCAGGCCCGTAGCAGCATAATGAGTGGATTCAGGTATGATGATTCTAACTGAAATAAGTCACACAGAGAAAGAAACATCATAAGATATCACTAATACACGGAATGTAAACTTGGCTACACAGGAACTGAATTCCAAAACAGAACAGGGTCTCAAATTAAGAAAACAAACCTATGCTTCCTTAAGGGGAAAGGTGAGTTGGGGTGCTGCATAAAACCAGAGATTGAAATGAGCACAGATAAAGTTCCTTAAGCCAAATATGGAATAGACAAGAGCTACTCCTTGCTCAACGAAATGGACTCAACACCCCATATTAAACGCCTAAGCATGTACCTGACTAGGAAGTATCTTAAAACCTATGGATTGCTATGTCTCCGAAAGAGAACCAAGCGTGTGTACAGGGGCATAAACGCAGCAGTGATAGGACTGGAGAGGTTCGGTGAGCAAATGAAGACCCTTTGAAGTCATATTGCATGGTACCCATTCCACGGGTCTCAACTCTCCAGGTTTAAGGTATTCTTCCTTCAGCTAAAACATGCATGTGGAACCCAGAGTATGATCAACCGTGTGATCGGGAGACGTGTTCAAATATGTGTCAGTTTTCGTCCCCTGGTACTCGGGTGCAACATTCCAGACGCTTTACTAACACTCTCCCGAGTTGGAGAGTCAGTGCCTTTAACCTCCTGTTTGGCCCAGTTTGCAATTTCTGTGGAAGATGAACAGGAATAGGGAGAACCAATGAGAGACTAGCTGGAGGTGTCTGGACGGGCATATTTAACTCTCATTTCCCACCAGGAAGAGGAATTAACCAAAGGCTCAGCGTGCCGTGCCGGAACCAGATTAGGGCCTGAAGCACTCCTGCGGTGTTGCGGCCAGCTCACGAGAAAGCGAGTTGAAGAAAGGAGCTCAGGGGCACTGTAATTCACAAACCTGCAGAGTTATAAATGACAGCTATCGTCCAAAAATATACTGAAGTAAGGCTGCCAAGAGGACTTGAAAGCGGGGCAGAATTGCAGGAAACCGATTTCAGGAGGTAGACTGGAATTGCATTGAAAGCATAGGAAAAGAGGCAGAACGTCCACAATGATGCACTTGGCCAAAAAGGGCGTATGCGTTTTTTCCTGAATATATTCAGGAAAAAACGCATACGCCCTTTTTGGCCAACCAAGCAAGCTTGCAAAGGAAATCTGCACTACAATGAAGTCTCACTTCCCCCCGGTCAAAAGGGCCATCTGAAAAAAGTGTAAAATCCAGAAAGGCAGGACAGGCCATGGAGAACTGGGAGCCTTGTTATGCTGATGGGCGGGATGTAAATTGCCAACAGCCACTCGGGAGAAGTGTATGGTGTTTCCTGAAACATCTAAAAAACAAAGCACCAGAGCCTAGGGCACTTCCACTTATGGTCCTATAGCTTAGGGAAATTAAAGTCAAAAAGACACAGCCACCCCAAAGGTTGGGACGGCTCTGTTTACAAGAACCTGATTTACGGTACAAGTTCAATATCGCAGAAAGTGAAAAATGGATAAAGAAGTTGTGGTACTTACGTACAATGCAATATCACTCAGCAAGGAAATCTATGTCATCAGGCCCGTAGCAGCATAATGAGTGGATTCAGGTATGATGATTCTAACTGAAATAAGTCACACAGAGAAAGAAACATCATAAGATATCACTAATACACGGAATGTAAACTTGGCTACACAGGAACTGAATTCCAAAACAGAACAGGGTCTCAAATTAAGAAAACAAACTTATGCTTCCTTAAGGGGAAAGGTGAGTTGGGGTGCTGCATAAAACCAGAGATTGAAATGAGCACAGATAAAGTTCCTTAAGCCAAATATGGAATAGACAAGAGCTACTCCTTGCTCAAGGAAATGGACTCAACACCCCATATTAAACGCCTAAGCATGTACCTAACTAGGAAGTATCTTAAAACCTATGGATTGCTATGTCTCCGAAAGAGAACCAAGCGTGTGTACAGGGGCATAAACGCAGCAGTGATAGGACTGGAGGGGTTCGGTGAGCAAATGAAGACCCTTTGAAGTCATATTGCATGGTACCCATTCCACGGGTCTCAACTCTCCAGGTTTAAGGTATTCTTCCTTCAGCTAAAACATGCATGTGGAACCCAGAGTATGATCAACCGTGTGATCGGGAGACGTGTTCCAATATGTGTCAGTTTTCGTCCCCTGGTACTCGGGTGCAACATTCCAGACGCTTTACTAACACTCTCCCGAGTTGGAGAGTCAGTGCCTTTAACCTCCTGTTTGGCCCAGTTTGCAATTTCTGTGGAAGATGAACAGGAATAGGGAGAACCAATGAGAGACTAGCTGGAGGTGTCTGGACGGGCATATTTAACTCTCATTTCCCACCAGGAAGAGGAATTAACCAAAGGCTCAGCGTGCTGTGCCGGAACCAGATTAGGGCCTGAAGCACACCTGCGGTGTTGCGGCCAGCTCACGAGAAAGCGAGTTGAAGAAAGGAGCTCAGGGGCACTGTAATTCACAAACCTGCAGAGTTATAAATGACAGCTCTCGTCCAAAAATATACTGAAGTAAGGCTGCCAAGAGGACTTGAAAGCGGGGCAGAATTGCAGGAAACCGATTTCAGGAGGTAGACTGGAATTGCATTTAAAGCATAGGAAAAGAGGCAGAACGTCCACAATGATGCACTTGGCCAAAAAGGGCGTATGCGTTTTTTCCTGAATATATTCAGGAAAAAACGCATACGCCCTTTTTGGCCAACCAAGCAAGCTTGCAAAGGAAATCTGCACTACAATGAAGTCTCACTTCCCCCCGGTCAAAAGGGCCATCTGAAAAAAGTGTAAAATCCAGAAAGGCAGGACAGGCCATGGAGAACTGGGAGCCTTGTTATGCTGATGGGCGGGATGTCAATTGCCAACAGCCACTCGGGAGAAGTGTATGGTGTTTCCTGAAACATCTAAAAAACAAAGCACCAGAGCCTAGGGCACTTCCACTTATGGTCCTATAGCTTAGGGAAATTAAAGTCAAAAAGACACAGCCACCCCAAAGGTTGGGACGGCTCTGTTTACAAGAACCTGATTTACGGTACAAGTTCAATATCGCAGAAAGTGAAAAATGGATAAAGAAGTTGTGGTACTTACGTACAATGCAATATCACTCAGCAAGGAAATCTATGTCATCAGGCCCGTAGCAGCATAATGAGTGGATTCAGGTATGATGATTCTAACTGAAATAAGTCACACAGAGAAAGAAACATCATAAGATATCACTAATACACGGAATGTAAACTTGGCTACACAGGAACTGAATTCCAAAACAGAACAGGGTCTCAAATTTAGAAACCCAACTTATGCTTGCTTAAGGGGAAAGGTGAGTTGGGGTGCTGCATAAAACCAGAGATTGAAATGAGCACAGATAAAGTTCCTTAAGCCAAATATGGAATAGACAAGAGCTACTCCTTGCTCAAGGAAATGGACTCAACACCCCATATTAAACGCCTAAGCGTGTACCTGACTAGGAAGTATCTTAAAACCTATGGATTGCTATGTCTCCGAAAGAGAACCAAGCGTGTGTACAGGGGCATAAACGCAGCAGTGATAGGACTGGAGAGGTTCGGTGAGCAAATGAAGACCCTTTGAAGTCATATTGCATGGTTCCCATTCCACGGGTCTCAACTCTCCAGGTTTAAGGTATTCTTCCTTCAGCTAAAACATGCATGTGGAACCCAGAGTATGATCAACCGTGTGATCGGGAGACGTGTTCCAATATGTGTCAGTTTTCGTCCCCTGGTACTCGGGTGCAACATTCCAGACGCTTTACTAACACTCTCCCGACTTGGAGAGTCAGTGCCTTTAACCTCCTGTTTGGCCCAGTTTGCAATTTCTGCGGAAGATGAACAGGAATAGGGAGAACCAATGACAGACTAGCTGGAGGTGTCTGGACGGGCAAATTTAACTCTCATTTCCCACCAGGAAGAGGAATTAACCAAAGGCTCAGCGTGCCGTGCCGGAACCAGATTAGGGCCTGAAGCCATCCTGCGGTGTTGCGGCCAGCTCACGAGAAAGCGAGTTGAAGAAAGGAGCTCAGGGGCACTGTAATTCACAAACCTGCAGAGTTATAAATGACAGCTATCGTCCAAAAATATACTGAAGTAAGGCTGCCAAGAGGACTTGAAAGCGGGGCAGAATTGCAGGAAACCGATTTCAGGAGGTAGACTGGAATTGCATTGAAAGCATAGGAAAAGAGGCAGAACGTCCACAATGATGCACTTGGCCAAAAAGGGCGTATGCGTTTTTTCCTGAATATATTCAGGAAAAAACGCATACGCCCTTTTTGGCCAACCAAGCAAGCTTGCAAAGGAAATCTGCACTACAATGAAGTCTCACTTCCCCCCGGTCAAAAGGGCCATCTGAAAAAAGTGTAAAATCCAGAAAGGCAGGACAGGCCATGGAGAACTGGGAGCCTTGTTATGCTGATGGGCGGGATGTCAATTGCCAACAGCCACTCGGGAGAAGTGTATGGTGTTTCCTGAAACATCTAAAAAACAAAGCACCAGAGCCTAGGGCACTTCCACTTATGGTCCTATAGCTTAGGGAAATTAAAGTCAAAAAGACACAGCCACCCCAAAGGTTGGGACGGCTCTGTTTACAAGAACCTGATTTACGGTACAAGTTCAATATCGCAGAAAGTGAAAAATGGATAAAGAAGTTGTGGTACTTACGTACAATGCAATATCACTCAGCAAGGAAATCTATGTCATCAGGCCCGTAGCAGCATAATGAGTGGATTCAGGTATGATGATTCTAACTGAAATAAGTCACACAGAGAAAGAAACATCATAAGATATCACTAATACACGGAATGTAAACTTGGCTACACAGGAACTGAATTCCAAAACAGAACAGGGTCTCAAATTAAGAAAACAAACTTATGCTTGCTTAAGGGGAAAGGTGAGTTGGGGTAATGCATAAAACCAGAGATTGAAATGAGCACAGATAAAGTTCCTTAAGCCAAATATGGAATAGACAAGAGCTACTCCTTGCTCAAGGAAATGGACTCAACACCCCATATTAAACGCCTAAGCATGTACCTGACTAGGAAGTATCTTAAAACCTATGGACTGCTATGTCTCTGAAAGAGAACCAAGCGTGTGTACAGGGGCATAAACGCAGCAGTGATAGGACTGGAGAGGTTCGGTGAGCAAATGAAGACCCTTTGAAGTCATATTGCATGGTTCCCATTCCACGGGTCTCAACTCTCCAGGTTTAAGGTATTCTTCCTTCAGCTAAAACATGCATGTGGAACCCAGAGTATGATCAACCGTGTGATCGGGAGACGTGTTCCAATATGTGTCAGTTTTCGTCCCCTGGTACTCGGGTGCAACATTCCAGACGCTTTACTAACACTCTCCCGACTTGGAGAGTCAGTGCCTTTAACCTCCTGTTTGGCCCAGTTTGCAATTTCTGCGGAAGATGAACAGGAATAGGGAGAACCAATGACAGACTAGCTGGAGGTGTCTGGACGGGCAAATTTAACTCTCATTTCCCACCAGGAAGAGGAATTAACCAAAGGCTCAGCGTGCCGTGCCGGAACCAGAATAGGGCCTGAAGCCATCCTGCGGTGTTGCGGCCAGCTCACGAGAAAGCGAGTTGAAGAAAGGAGCTCAGGGGCACTGTAATTCACAAACCTGCAGAGTTATAAATGACAGCTATCGTCCAAAAATATACTGAAGTAAGGCTGCCAAGAGGACTTGAAAGCGGGGCAGAATTGCAGGAAACCGATTTCAGGAGGTAGACTGGAATTGCATTGAAAGCATAGGAAAAGAGGCAGAACGTCCACAATGATGCACTTGGCCAAAAAGGGCGTATGCGTTTTTTCCTGAATATATTCAGGAAAAAACGCATACGCCCTTTTTGGCCAACCAAGCAAGCTTGCAAAGGAAATCTGCACTACAATGAAGTCTCACTTCCCCCCGGTCAAAAGGGCCATCTGAAAAAAGTGTAAAATCCAGAAAAGCAGGACAGGCCATGGAGAACTGGGAGCCTTGTTATGCTGATGGGCGGGATGTCAATTGCCAACAGCCACTCGGGAGAAGTGTATGGTGTTTCCTGAAACATCTAAAAAACAAAGCACCAGAGCCTAGGGCACTTCCACTTATGGTCCTATAGCTTAGGGAAATTAAAGTCAAAAAGACACAGGCACCCCAAAGGTTGGGACGGCTCTGTTTACAAGAACCTGATTTACGGTACAAGTTCAATATCGCAGAAAGTGAAAAATGGATAAAGAAGTTGTGGTACTTACGTACAATGCAATATCACTCAGCAAGGAAATCTATGTCATCAGGCCCGTAGCAGCATAATGAGTGGATTCAGGTATGATGATTCTAACTGAAATAAGTCACACAGAGAAAGAAACATCATAAGATATCACTAATACACGGAATGTAAACTTGGCTACACAGGAACTGAATTCCAAAACAGAACAGGGTCTCAAATTAAGAAAACAAACCTATGCTTCCTTAAGGGGAAAGGTGAGTTGGGGTGCTGCATAAAACCAGAGATTGAAATGAGCACAGATAAAGTTCCTTAAGCCAAATATGGAATAGACAAGAGCTACTCCTTGCTCAACGAAATGGACTCAACACCCCATATTAAACGCCTAAGCATGTACCTGACTAGGAAGTATCTTAAAACCTATGGATTGCTATGTCTCCGAAAGAGAACCAAGCGTGTGTACAGGGGCATAAACGCAGCAGTGATAGGACTGGAGAGGTTCGGTGAGCAAATGAAGACCCTTTGAAGTCATATTGCATGGTACCCATTCCACGGGTCTCAACTCTCCAGGTTTAAGGTATTCTTCCTTCAGCTAAAACATGCATGTGGAACCCAGAGTATGATCAACCGTGTGATCGGGAGACGTGTTCAAATATGTGTCAGTTTTCGTCCCCTGGTACTCGGGTGCAACATTCCAGACGCTTTACTAACACTCTCCCGAGTTGGAGAGTCAGTGCCTTTAACCTCCTGTTTGGCCCAGTTTGCAATTTCTGTGGAAGATGAACAGGAATAGGGAGAACCAATGAGAGACTAGCTGGAGGTGTCTGGACGGGCATATTTAACTCTCATTTCCCACCAGGAAGAGGAATTAACCAAAGGCTCAGCGTGCCGTGCCGGAACCAGATTAGGGCCTGAAGCACTCCTGCGGTGTTGCGGCCAGCTCACGAGAAAGCGAGTTGAAGAAAGGAGCTCAGGGGCACTGTAATTCACAAACCTGCAGAGTTATAAATGACAGCTATCGTCCAAAAATATACTGAAGTAAGGCTGCCAAGAGGACTTGAAAGCGGGGCAGAATTGCAGGAAACCGATTTCAGGAGGTAGACTGGAATTGCATTGAAAGCATAGGAAAAGAGGCAGAACGTCCACAATGATGCACTTGGCCAAAAAGGGCGTATGCGTTTTTTCCTGAATATATTCAGGAAAAAACGCATACGCCCTTTTTGGCCAACCAAGCAAGCTTGCAAAGGAAATCTGCACTACAATGAAGTCTCACTTCCCCCCGGTCAAAAGGGCCATCTGAAAAAAGTGTAAAATCCAGAAAGGCAGGACAGGCCATGGAGAACTGGGAGCCTTGTTATGCTGATGGGCGGGATGTCAATTGCCAACAGCCACTCGGGAGAAGTGTATGGTGTTTCCTGAAACATCTAAAAAACAAAGCACCAGAGCCTAGGGCACTTCCACTTATGGTCCTATAGCTTAGGGAAATTAAAGTCAAAAAGACACAGCCACCCCAAAGGTTGGGACGGCTCTGTTTACAAGAACCTGGTTTACGGTACAAGTTCAATATCGCAGAAAGTGAAAAATGGATAAAGAAGTTGTGGTACTTACGTACAATGCAATATCACTCAGCAAGGAAATCTATGTCATCAGGCCCGTAGCAGCATAATGAGTGGATTCAGGTATGATGATTCTAACTGAAATAAGTCACACAGAGAAAGAAACATCATAAGATATCACTAATACACGGAATGTAAACTTGGCTACACAGGAACTGAATTCCAAAACAGAACAGGGTCTCAAATTAAGAAAACAAACTTATGCTTGCTTAAGGGGAAAGGTGAGTTGGGGTAATGCATAAAACCAGAGATTGAAATGAGCACAGATAAAGTTCCTTAAGCCAAATATGGAATAGACAAGAGCTACTCCTTGCTCAAGGAAATGGACTCAACACCCCATATTAAACGCCTAAGCATGTACCTGACTAGGAAGTATCTTAAAACCTATGGATTGCTATGTCTCCGAAAGAGAACCAAGCGTGTGTACAGGGGCATAAACGCAGCAGTGATAGGACTGGAGAGGTTCGGTGAGCAAATGAAGACCCTTTGAAGTCATATTGCATGGTACCCATTCCACGGGTCTCAACTCTCCAGGTTGAAGGTATTCTTCCTTCAGCTAAAACATGCATGTGGAACCCAGAGTATGATCAACCGTGTGATCGGGAGACGTGTTCAAATATGTGTCAGTTTTCGTCCCCTGGTACTCGGGTGCAACATTCCAGACGCTTTACTAACACTCTCCCGACTTGGAGAGTCAGTGCCTTTAACCTCCTGTTTGGCCCAGTTTGCAATTTCTGTGGAAGATGAACAGGAATAGGGAGAACCAATGAGAGACTAGCTGGAGGTGTCTGGACGGGCATATTTAACTCTCATTTCCCACCAGGAAGAGGAATTAACCAAAGGCTCAGCGTGCCGTGCCGGAACCAGATTAGGGCCTGAAGCCATCCTGCGGTGTTGCGGCCAGCTCACGAGAAAGCGAGTTGAAGAAAGGAGCTCAGGGGCACTGTAATTCACAAACCTGCAGAGTTATAAATGACAGCTATCGTCCAAAAATATACTGAAGTAAGGCTGCCAAGAGGACTTGAAAGCGGGGCAGAATTGCAGGAAACCGATTTCAGGAGGTAGACTGGAATTGCATTGAAAGCATAGGAAAAGAGGCAGAACGTCCACAATGATGCACTTGGCCAAAAAGGGCATATGCGTTTTTTCCTGAATATATTCAGGAAAAAACGCATACGCCCTTTTTGGCCAACCAAGCAAGCTTGCAAAGGAAATCTGCACTACAATGAAGTCTCACTTCCCCCCGGTCAAAAGGGCCATCTGAAAAAAGTGTAAAATCCAGAAAGGCAGGACAGGCCATGGAGAACTGGGAGCCTTGTTATGCTGATGGGCGGGATGTCAATTGCCAACAGCCACTCGGGAGAAGTGTATGGTGTTTCCTGAAACATCTAAAAAACAAAGCAACAGAGCCTAGGGCACTTCCACTTATGGTCCTATAGCTTAGGGAAATTAAAGTCAAAAAGACACAGCCACCCCAAAGGTTGGGACGGCTCTGTTTACAAGAACCTGGTTTACGGTACAAGTTCAATATCGCAGAAAGTGAAAAATGGATAAAGAAGTTGTGGTACTTACGTACAATGCAATATCACTCAGCAAGGAAATCTATGTCATCAGGCCCGTAGCAGCATAATGAGTGGATTCAGGTATGATGATTCTAACTGAAATAAGTCACACAGAGAAAGAAACATCATAAGATATCACTAATACACGGAATGTAAACTTGGCTACACAGGAACTGAATTCCAAAACAGAACAGGGTCTCAAATTAAGAAAACAAACTTATGCTTGCTTAAGGGGAAAGGTGAGTTGGGGTAATGCATAAAACCAGAGATTGAAATGAGCACAGATAAAGTTCCTTAAGCCAAATATGGAATAGACAAGAGCTACTCCTTGCTCAACGAAATGGACTCAACACCCCATATTAAACGCCTAAGAATGTACCTGACTAGGAAGTATATTAAAACCTATGGATTGCTATATCTCCGAAAGAGAATCAAGTGTGTGTACAGGGGCATAAACGCAGCAGTGATAGGACTGGAGAGGTTCGGTGAGCAAATGAAGACCCTTTGAAGTCATATTGCATGGTACCCATTCCACGGGTCTCAACTCTCCAGGTTTAAGGTATTCTTCCTTCAGCTAAAACATGCATGTGGAACCCAGAGTATGATCAACCGTGTGATCGGGAGACGTGTTTAAATATGTCTCAGTTTTCGTCCCCTGGTACTCGGGTGCAACATTCCAGACGCTTTACTAACACTCTCCCGACTTGGAGAGTCAGTGCCTTTAACCTCCTGTTTGGCCCAGTTTGCAATTTCTGTGGAAGATGAACAGGAATAGGGAGAACCAATGACAGACTAGCTGGAGGTGTCTGGACGGGCATATTTAACTCTCATTTCCCACCAGGAAGAGGAATTAACCAAAGGCTCATCGTGCCGTGCCAGAACCAGATTAGGGCCTGAAGCACTCCTGCGGTGTTGCGGCCAGCTCACGAGAAAGCGAGTTGAAGAAAGGAGCTCAGGGGCACTGTAATTCACAAACCTGCAGAGTTATAAATGACAGCTATCGTCCAAAAATATACTGAAGTAAGGCTGCCAAGAGGACTTGAAAGCGGGGCAGAATTGCAGGAAACCGATTTCAGGAGGTAGACTGGAATTGCATTGAAAGCATAGGAAAAGAGGCAGAACGTCCACAATGATGCACTTGGCCAAAAAGGGCGTATGCGTTTTTTCCTGAATATATTCAGGAAAAAACGCATACGCCCTTTTTGGCCAACCAAGCAAGCTTGCAAAGGAAATCTGCACTACAATGAAGTCTCACTTCCGCCGGGTCAAAAGGGCCATCTGAAAAAAGTGTAAAATCCAGAAAGGCAGGACAGGCCATGGAGAACTGGGAGCCTTGTTATGCTGATGGGCGGGATGTCAATTGCCAACAGCCACTCGGGAGAAGTGTATGGTGTTTCCTGAAACATCTAAAAAACAAAGCACCAGAGCCTAGGGCACTTCCACTTATGGTCCTATAGCTTAGGGAAATTAAAGTCAAAAAGACACAGGCACCCCAAAGGTTGGGACGGCTCTGTTTACAAGAACCTGATTTACGGTACAAGTTCAATATCGCAGAAAGTGAAAAATGGATAAAGAAGTTGTGGTACTTACGTACAATGCAATATCACTCAGCAAGGAAATCTATGTCATCAGGCCCGTAGCAGCATAATGAGTGGATTCAGGTATGATGATTCTAACTGAAATAAGTCACACAGAGAAAGAAACATCATAAGATATCACTAATACACGGAATGTAAACTTGGCTACACAGGAACTGAATTCCAAAACAGAACAGGGTCTCAAATTAAGAAAACAAACCTATGCTTCCTTAAGGGGAAAGGTGAGTTGGGGTGCTGCATAAAACCAGAGATTGAAATGAGCACAGATAAAGTTCCTTAAGCCAAATATGGAATAGACAAGAGCTACTCCTTGCTCAACGAAATGGACTCAACACCCCATATTAAACGCCTAAGCATGTACCTGACTAGGAAGTATCTTAAAACCTATGGATTGCTATGTCTCCGAAAGAGAACCAAGCGTGTGTACAGGGGCATAAACGCAGCAGTGATAGGACTGGAGAGGTTCGGTGAGCAAATGAAGACCCTTTGAAGTCATATTGCATGGTACCCATTCCACGGGTCTCAACTCTCCAGGTTTAAGGTATTCTTCCTTCAGCTAAAACATGCATGTGGAACCCAGAGTATGATCAACCGTGTGATCGGGAGACGTGTTCAAATATGTGTCAGTTTTCGTCCCCTGGTACTCGGGTGCAACATTCCAGACGCTTTACTAACACTCTCCCGAGTTGGAGAGTCAGTGCCTTTAACCTCCTGTTTGGCCCAGTTTGCAATTTCTGTGGAAGATGAACAGGAATAGGGAGAACCAATGAGAGACTAGCTGGAGGTGTCTGGACGGGCATATTTAACTCTCATTTCCCACCAGGAAGAGGAATTAACCAAAGGCTCAGCGTGCCGTGCCGGAACCAGATTAGGGCCTGAAGCACTCCTGCGGTGTTGCGGCCAGCTCACGAGAAAGCGAGTTGAAGAAAGGAGCTCAGGGGCACTGTAATTCACAAACCTGCAGAGTTATAAATGACAGCTCTCGTCCAAAAATATACTGAAGTAAGGCTGCCAAGAGGACTTGAAAGCGGGGCAGAATTGCAGGAAACCGATTTCAGGAGGTAGACTGGAATTGCATTGAAAGCATAGGAAAAGAGGCAGAACGTCCACAATGATGCACTTGGCCAAAAAGGGCGTATGCGTTTTTTCCTGAATATATTCAGGAAAAAACGCATACGCCCTTTTTGGCCAACCAAGCAAGCTTGCAAAGGAAATCTGCACTACAATGAAGTCTCACTTCCCCCCGGTCAAAAGGGCCATCTGAAAAAAGTGTAAAATCCAGAAAGGCAGGACAGGCCATGGAGAACTGGGAGCCTTGTTATGCTGATGGGCGGGATGTCAATTGCCAACAGCCACTCGGGAGAAGTGTATGGTGTTTCCTGAAACATCTAAAAAACAAAGCACCAGAGCCTAGGGCACTTCCACTTATGGTCCTATAGCTTAGGGAAATTAAAGTCAAAAAGACACAGCCACCCCAAAGGTTGGGACCGCTCTGTTTACAAGAACCTGATTTACGGTACAAGTTCAATATCGCAGAAAGTGAAAAATGGATAAAGAAGTTGTGGTACTTACGTACAATGCAATATCACTCAGCAAGGAAATCTATGTCATCAGGCCCGTAGCAGCATAATGAGTGGATTCAGGTATGATGATTCTAACTGAAATAAGTCACACAGAGAAAGAAACATCATAAGATATCACTAATACACGGAATGTAAACTTGGCTACACAGGAACTGAATTCCAAAACAGAACAGGGTCTCAAATTAAGAAAACAAACCTATGCTTCCTTAAGGGGAAAGGTGAGTTGGGGTGCTGCATAAAACCAGAGATTGAAATGAGCACAGATAAAGTTCCTTAAGCCAAATATGGAATAGACAAGAGCTACTCCTTGCTCAACGAAATGGACTCAACACCCCATATTAAACGCCTAAGCATGTACCTGACTAGGAAGTATCTTAAAACCTATGGATTGCTATGTCTCCGAAAGAGAACCAAGCGTGTGTACAGGGGCATAAACGCAGCAGTGATAGGACTGGAGAGGTTCGGTGAGCAAATGAAGACCCTTTGAAGTCATATTGCATGGTACCCATTCCACGGGTCTCAACTCTCCAGGTTTAAGGTATTCTTCCTTCAGCTAAAACATGCATGTGGAACCCAGAGTATGATCAACCGTGTGATCGGGAGACGTGTTCCAATATGTGTCAGTTTTCGTCCCCTGGTACTCGGGTGCAACATTCCAGACGCTTTACTAACACTCTCCCGAGTTGGAGAGTCAGTGCCTTTAACCTCCTGTTTGGCCCAGTTTGCAATTTCTGTGGAAGATGAACAGGAATAGGGAGAACCAATGAGAGACTAGCTGGAGGTGTCTGGACGGGCATATTTAACTCTCATTTCCCACCAGGAAGAGGAATTAACCAAAGGCTCAGCGTGCCGTGCCGGAACCAGATTAGGGCCTGAAGCACTCCTGCGGTGTTGCGGCCAGCTCACGAGAAAGCGAGTTGAAGAAAGGAGCTCAGGGGCACTGTAATTCACAAACCTGCAGAGTTATAAATGACAGCTCTCGTCCAAAAATATACTGAAGTAAGGCTGCCAAGAGGACTTGAAAGCGGGGCAGAATTGCAGGAAACCGATTTCAGGAGGTAGACTGGAATTGCATTGAAAGCATAGGAAAAGAGGCAGAACGTCCACAATGATGCACTTGGCCAAAAAGGGCGTATGCGTTTTTTCCTGAATATATTCAGGAAAAAACGCATACGCCCTTTTTGGCCAACCAAGCAAGCTTGCAAAGGAAATCTGCACTACAATGAAGTCTCACTTCCCCCCGGTCAAAAGGGCCATCTGAAAAAAGTGTAAAATCCAGAAAGGCAGGACAGGCCATGGAGAACTGGGAGCCTTGTTATGCTGATGGGCGGGATGTCAATTGCCAACAGCCACTCGGGAGAAGTGTATGGTGTTTCCTGAAACATCTAAAAAACAAAGCACCAGAGCCTAGGGCACTTCCACTTATGGTCCTATAGCTTAGGGAAATTAAAGTCAAAAAGACACAGCCACCCCAAAGGTTGGGACCGCTCTGTTTACAAGAACCTGATTTACGGTACAAGTTCAATATCGCAGAAAGTGAAAAATGGATAAAGAAGTTGTGGTACTTACGTACAATGCAATATCACTCAGCAAGGAAATCTATGACATCAGGCCCGTAGCAGCATAATGAGTGGATTCAGGTATGATGATTCTAACTGAAATAAGTCACACAGAAAAAGAAACATCATAAGATATCACTAATACACGGAATGTAAACTTGGCTACACAGGAACTGAATTCCAAAACAGAACAGGGTCTCAAATTTAGAAACCCAACTTATGCTTGCTTAAGGGGAAAGGTTAGTTGGGGTGCTGCATAAAACCAGAGATTGAAATGAGCACAGATAAAGTTCCTTAAGCCAAATATGGAATAGACAAGAGCTACTCCTTGCTCAAGGAAATGGACTCAACACCCCATATTAAACGCCAAACATGTACCTGACTAGGAAGTATCTTAAAACCTATGGATTGCTATGTCTCCGAAAGAGAACCAAGCGTGTGTACAGGGGCATAAACGCAGCAGTGATAGGACTGGAGAGGTTCGGTGAGCAAATGAAGACCCTTTGAAGTCATATTGCATGGTACCCATTCCACGGGTCTCAACTCTCCAGGTTTAAGGTATTCTTCCTTCAGCTAAAACATGCATGTGGAACCCAGAGTATGATCAACCGTGTGATCGGGAGACGTGTTCCAATATGTGTCAGTTTTCGTCCCCTGGTACTCGGGTGCAACATTCCAGACGCTTTACTAACACTCTCCCGACTTGGAGAGTCAGTGCCTTTAACCTCCTGTTTGGCCCAGTTTGCAATTTCTGCGGAAGATGAACAGGAATAGGGAGAACCAATGACAGACTAGCTGGAGGTGTCTGGACGGGCAAATTTAACTCTCATTTCCCACCAGGAAGAGGAATTAACCAAAGGCTCAGCGTGCCGTGCCGGAACCAGATTAGGGCCTGAAGCCATCCTGCGGTGTTGCGGCCAGCTCACGAGAAAGCGAGTTGAAGAAAGGAGCTCAGGGGCACTGTAATTCACAAACCTGCAGAGTTATAAATGACAGCTATCGTCCAAAAATATACTGAAGTAAGGCTGCCAAGAGGACTTGAAAGCGGGGCAGAATTGCAGGAAACCGATTTCAGGAGGTAGACTGGAATTGCATTGAAAGCATAGGAAAAGAGGCAGAACGTCCACAATGATGCACTTGGCCAAAAAGGGCGTATGCGTTTTTTCCTGAATATATTCAGGAAAAAACGCATACGCCCTTTTTGGCCAACCAAGCAAGCTTGCAAAGGAAATCTGCACTACAATGAAGTCTCACTTCCCCCCGGTCAAAAGGGCCATCTGAAAAAAGTGTAAAATCCAGAAAGGCAGGACAGGCCATGGAGAACTGGGAGCCTTGTTATGCTGATGGGCGGGATGTCAATTGCCAACAGCCACTCGGGAGAAGTGTATGGTGTTTCCTGAAACATCTAAAAAACAAAGCACCAGAGCCTAGGGCACTTCCACTTATGGTCCTATAGCTTAGGGAAATTAAAGTCAAAAAGACACAGCCACCCCAAAGGTTGGGACGGCTCTGTTTACAAGAACCTGATTTACGGTACAAGTTCAATATCGCAGAAAGTGAAAAATGGATAAAGAAGTTGTGGTACTTACGTACAATGCAATATCACTCAGCAAGGAAATCTATGTCATCAGGCCCGTAGCAGCATAATGAGTGGATTCAGGTATGATGATTCTAACTGAAATAAGTCACACAGAGAAAGAAACATCATAAGATATCACTAATACACGGAATGTAAACTTGGCTACACAGGAACTGAATTCCAAAACAGAACAGGGTCTCAAATTAAGAAAACAAACTTATGCTTGCTTAAGGGGAAAGGTGAGTTGGGGTAATGCATAAAACCAGAGATTGAAATGAGCACAGATAAAGTTCCTTAAGCCAAATATGGAATAGACAAGAGCTACTCCTTGCTCAAGGAAATGGACTCAACACCCCATATTAAACGCCTAAGCATGTACCTGACTAGGAAGTATCTTAAAACCTATGGATTGCTATGTCTCCGAAAGAGAACCAAGCGTGTGTACAGGGGCATAAACGCAGCAGTGATAGGACTGGAGAGGTTCGGTGAGCAAATGAAGACCCTTTGAAGTCATATTGCATGGTACCCATTCCACGGGTCTCAACTCTCCAGGTTTAAGGTATTCTTCCTTCAGCTAAAACATGCATGTGGAACCCAGAGTATGATCAACCGTGTGATCGGGAGACGTGTTCCAATATGTGTCAGTTTTCGTCCCCTGGTACTCGGGTGCAACATTCCAGACGCTTTACTAACACTCTCCCGACTTGGAGAGTCAGTGCCTTTAACCTCCTGTTTGGCCCAGTTTGCAATTTCTGTGGAAGATGAACAGGAATAGGGAGAACCAATGAGAGACTAGCTGGAGGTGTCTGGACGGGCATATTTAACTCTCATTTCCCACCAGGAAGAGGAATTAACCAAAGGCTCAGCGTGCCGTGCCGGAACCAGATTAGGGCCTGAAGCCATCCTGCGGTGTTGCGGCCAGCTCACGAGAAAGCGAGTTGAAGAAAGGAGCTCAGGGGCACTGTAATTCACAAACCTGCAGAGTTATAAATGACAGCTCTCGTCCAAAAATATACTGAAGTAAGGCTGCCAAGAGGACTTGAAAGCGGGGCAGAATTGCAGGAAACCGATTTCAGGAGGTAGACTGGAATTGCATTGAAAGCATAGGAAAAGAGGCAGAACGTCCACAATGATGCACTTGGCCAAAAAGGGCGTATGCGTTTTTTCCTGAATATATTCAGGAAAAAACGCATACGCCCTTTTTGGCCAACCAAGCAAGCTTGCAAAGGAAATCTGCACTACAATGAAGTCTCACTTCCCCCCGGTCAAAAGGGCCATCTGAAAAAAGTGTAAAATCCAGAAAGGCAGGACAGGCCATGGAGAACTGGGAGCCTTGTTATGCTGATGGGCGGGATGTCAATTGCCAACAGCCACTCGGGAGAAGTGTATGGTGTTTCCTGAAACATCTAAAAAACAAAGCACCAGAGCCTAGGGCACTTCCACTTATGGTCCTATAGCTTAGGGAAATTAAAGTCAAAAAGACACAGCCACCCCAAAGGTTGGGACGGCTCTGTTTACAAGAACCTGGTTTACGGTACAAGTTCAATATCGCAGAAAGTGAAAAATGGATAAAGAAGTTGTGGTACTTACGTACAATGCAATATCACTCAGCAAGGAAATCTATGTCATCAGGCCCGTAGCAGCATAATGAGTGGATTCAGGTATGATGATTCTAACTGAAATAAGTCACACAGAGAAAGAAACATCATAAGATATCACTAATACACGGAATGTAAACTTGGCTACACAGGAACTGAATTCCAAAACAGAACAGGGTCTCAAATTAAGAAAACAAACTTATGCTTGCTTAAGGGGAAAGGTGAGTTGGGGTAATGCATAAAACCAGAGATTGAAATGAGCACAGATAAAGTTCCTTAAGCCAAATATGGAATAGACAAGAGCTACTCCTTGCTCAACGAAATGGACTCAACACCCCATATTAAACGCCTAAGAATGTACCTGACTAGGAAGTATATTAAAACCTATGGATTGCTATATCTCCGAAAGAGAATCAAGTGTGTGTACAGGGGCATAAACGCAGCAGTGATAGGACTGGAGAGGTTCGGTGAGCAAATGAAGACCCTTTGAAGTCATATTGCATGGTACCCATTCCACGGGTCTCAACTCTCCAGGTTTAAGGTATTCTTCCTTCAGCTAAAACATGCATGTGGAACCCAGAGTATGATCAACCGTGTGATCGGGAGACGTGTTTAAATATGTCTCAGTTTTCGTCCCCTGGTACTCGGGTGCAACATTCCAGACGCTTTACTAACACTCTCCCGACTTGGAGAGTCAGTGCCTTTAACCTCCTGTTTGGCCCAGTTTGCAATTTCTGTGGAAGATGAACAGGAATAGGGAGAACCAATGACAGACTAGCTGGAGGTGTCTGGACGGGCATATTTAACTCTCATTTCCCACCAGGAAGAGGAATTAACCAAAGGCTCATCGTGCCGTGCCAGAACCAGATTAGGGCCTGAAGCACTCCTGCGGTGTTGCGGCCAGCTCACGAGAAAGCGAGTTGAAGAAAGGAGCTCAGGGGCACTGTAATTCACAAACCTGCAGAGTTATAAATGACAGCTATCGTCCAAAAATATACTGAAGTAAGGCTGCCAAGAGGACTTGAAAGCGGGGCAGAATTGCAGGAAACCGATTTCAGGAGGTAGACTGGAATTGCATTGAAAGCATAGGAAAAGAGGCAGAACGTCCACAATGATGCACTTGGCCAAAAAGGGCGTATGCGTTTTTTCCTGAATATATTCAGGAAAAAACGCATACGCCCTTTTTGGCCAACCAAGCAAGCTTGCAAAGGAAATCTGCACTACAATGAAGTCTCACTTCCGCCGGGTCAAAAGGGCCATCTGAAAAAAGTGTAAAATCCAGAAAGGCAGGACAGGCCATGGAGAACTGGGAGCCTTGTTATGCTGATGGGCGGGATGTCAATTGCCAACAGCCACTCGGGAGAAGTGTATGGTGTTTCCTGAAACATCTAAAAAACAAAGCACCAGAGCCTAGGGCACTTCCACTTATGGTCCTATAGCTTAGGGAAATTAAAATCAAAAAGACACAGCCACCCAAAAGGTTGGGACGGCTCTGTTTAAAAGAACCTGATTTACGGTACAAGTTCAATATCACAGAAAGTGAAAAATGGATAAAGAAGTTGTGGTACTTACGTACAATGCAATATCACTCAGCAAGGAAATCTATGTCATCAGGCCCGTGGCAGCATAATGAGTGGATTCAGGTGTGATGATTCTAACTGAAATAAGTCACACAGAGAAAGAAACATCATAAGATATCACTAACACACGGAATGTAAACTTGGCTACACAGGAACTGAATTCCAAAACAGAACAGGGTCTCAAATTTAGAAACCCAACTTATGCTTGCTTAAGGGGAAAGGTGAGTTGGGGTGCTGCATAAAACCAGAGATTGAAATGAGCACAGATAAAGTTCCTTAAGCCAAGTATGGAATAGACAAGAGCTACTCCTTGCTCAAGGAAATGGACTCAACACCCCATATTAAACGCCTAAGCATGTACCTGACTAGGAAGTATCTTAAAACCTATGGATTGCTATGTCTCCGAAAGAGAACCAAGCGTGTGTACAGGGGCATAAACGCAGCAGTGATAGGACTGGAGAGGTTCGGTGAGCAAATGAAGACCCTTTGAAGTCATATTGCATGGTACCCATTCCACGGGTCTCAACTCTCCAGGTTGAAGGGATTCTTCCTTCAGCTAAAACATGCATGTGGAACCCAGAGTATGATCAACCGTGTGATCGGGAGACGTGTTCCAATATGTGTCAGTTTTCGTCCCCTGGTACTCGGGTGCAACATTACAGACGCTTTACTAACACTCTCCCGACTTGGAGAGTCAGTGCCTTTAACCTCCTGTTTGGTCCAGTTTGCAATTTCTGCGGAAGATGAACAGGAATAGGGAGAACCAATGACAGACTAGCTGGAGGTGTCTGGACGGGCAAATTTAACTCTCATTTCCCACCAGGAAGAGGAATTAACCAAAGGCTCAGCGTGCCGTGCCGGAACCAGAATAGGGCCTGAAGCCATCCTGCGGTGTTGCGGCCAGCTCACGAGAAAGCGAGTTGAAGAAAGGAGCTCAGGGGCACTGTAATTCACAAACCTGCAGAGTTATAAATGACAGCTATCGTCCAAAAATATACTGAAGTAAGGCTGCCAAGAGGACTTGAAAGCGGGGCAGAATTGCAGGAAACCGATTTCAGGAGGTAGACTGGAATTGCATTGAAAGCATAGGAAAAGAGGCAGAACGTCCACAATGATGCACTTGGCCAAAAAGGGCGTATGCGTTTTTTCCTGAATATATTCAGGAAAAAACGCATACGCCCTTTTTGGCCAACCAAGCAAGCTTGCAAAGGAAATCTGCACTACAATGAAGTCTCACTTCCCCCCGGTCAAAAGGGCCATCTGAAAAAAGTGTAAAATCCAGAAAGGCAGGACAGGCCATGGAGAACTGGGAGCCTTGTTATGCTGATGGGCGGGATGTCAATTGCCAACAGCCACTCGGGAGAAGTGTATGGTGTTTCCTGAAACATCTAAAAAACAAAGCACCAGAGCCTAGGGCACTTCCACTTATGGTCCTATAGCTTAGGGAAATTAAAGTCAAAAAGACACAGCCACCCCAAAGGTTGGGACGGCTCTGTTTACAAGAACCTGATTTACGGTACAAGTTCAATATCGCAGAAAGTGAAAAATGGATAAAGAAGTTGTGGTACTTACGTACAATGCAATATCACTCAGCAAGGAAATCTATGTCATCAGGCCCGTAGCAGCATAATGAGTGGATTCAGGTATGATGATTCTAACTGAAATAAGTCACACAGAGAAAGAAACATCATAAGATATCACTAATACACGGAATGTAAACTTGGCTACACAGGAACTGAATTCCAAAACAGAACAGGGTCTCAAATTAAGAAAACAAACTTATGCTTCCTTAAGGGGAAAGGTGAGTTGGGGTAATGCATAAAACCAGAGATTGAAATGAGCACAGATAAAGTTCCTTAAGCCAAATATGGAATAGACAAGAGCTACTCCTTGCTCAAGGAAATGGACTCAACACCCCATATTAAACGCCTAAGCATGTACCTGACTAGGAAGTATCTTAAAACCTATGGATTGCTATGTCTCCGAAAGAGAACCAAGCGTGTGTACAGGGGCATAAACGCAGCAGTGATAGGATTGGAGAGGTTCGGTGAGCAAATGAAGACCCTTTGAAGTCATATTGCATGGTACCCATTCCACGGGTCTCAACTCTCCAGGTTTAAGGTATTCTTCCTTCAGCTAAAACATGCATGTGGAACCCAGAGTATGATCAACCGTGTGATCGGGAGACGTGTTCCCATATGTGTCAGTTTTCGTCCCCTGGTACTCGGGTGCAACATTCCAGACGCTTTACTAACACTCTCCCGACTTGGAGAGTCAGTGCCTTTAACCTCCTGTTTGGCCCAGTTTGCAATTTCTGCGGAAGATGAACAGGAATAGGGAGAACCAATGACAGACTAGCTGGAGGTGTCTGGACGGGCAAATTTAACTCTCATTTCCCACCAGGAAGAGGAATTAACCAAAGGCTCAGCGTGCCGTGCCGGAACCAGATTAGGGCCTGAAGCCATCCTGCGGTGTTGCGGCCAGCTCACGAGAAAGCGAGTTGAAGAAAGGAGCTCAGGGGCACTGTAATTCACAAACCTGCAGAGTTATAAATGACAGCTCTCGTCCAAAAATATACTGAAGTAAGGCTGCCAAGAGGACTTGAAAGCGGGGCAGAATTGCAGGAAACCGATTTCAGGAGGTAGACTGGAATTGCATTGAAAGCATAGGAAAAGAGGCAGAACGTCCACAATGATGCACTTGGCCAAAAAGGGCGTATGCGTTTTTTCCTGAATATATTCAGGAAAAAACGCATACGCCCTTTTTGGCCAACCAAGCAAGCTTGCAAAGGAAATCTGCACTACAATGAAGTCTCACTTCCCCCCGGTCAAAAGGGCCATCTGAAAAAAGTGTAAAATCCAGAAAGGCAGGACAGGCCATGGAGAACTGGGAGCCTTGTTATGCTGATGGGCGGGATGTCAATTGCCAACAGCCACTCGGGAGAAGTGTATGGTGTTTCCTGAAACATCTAAAAAACAAAGCACCAGAGCCTAGGGCACTTCCACTTATGGTCCTATAGCTTAGGGAAATTAAAGTCAAAAAGACACAGCCACCCCAAAGGTTGGGACGGCTCTGTTTACAAGAACCTGGTTTACGGTACAAGTTCAATATCGCAGAAAGTGAAAAATGGATAAAGAAGTTGTGGTACTTACGAACAATGCAATATCACTCAGCAAGGAAATCTATGACATCAGGCCCGTAGCAGCATAATGAGTGGATTCAGGTATGATGATTCTAACTGAAATAAGTCACACAGAAAAAGAAACATCATAAGATATCACTAATACACGGAATGTAAACTTGGCTACACAGGAACTGAATTACAAAACAGAACAGGGTCTCAAATTTAGAAACCCAACTTATGCTTGCTTAAGGGGAAAGGTGAGTTGGGGTGCTGCATAAAACCAGAGATTGAAATGAGCACAGATAAAGTTCCTTAAGCCAAATATGGAATAGACAAGAGCTACTCCTTGCTCAAGGAAATGGACCCAACACCCCATATTAAACGCCTAAGCATGTACCTGACTAGGAAGTATCTTAAAACCTATGGATTGCTATGTCTCCGAAAGAGAACCAAGCGTGTGTACAGGGGCATAAACGCAGCAGTGATAGGACTGGAGAGGTTCGGTGAGCAAATGAAGACCCTTTGAAGTCATATTGCATGGTACCCATTCCACGGGTCTCAACTCTCCAGGTTGAAGGTATTCTTCCTTCAGCTAAAACATGCATGTGGAACCCAGAGTATGATCAACCGTGTGATCGGGAGACGTGTTCCAATATGTGTCAGTTTTCGTCCCCTGGTACTCGGGTGCAACATTCCAGACGCTTTACTAACACTCTCCCGACTTGGAGAGTCAGTGCCTTTAACCTCCTGTTTGGCCCAGTTTGCAATTTCTGCGGAAGATGAACAGGAATAGGGAGAACCAATGACAGACTAGCTGGAGGTGTCTGGACGGGCAAATTTAACTCTCATTTCCCACCAGGAAGAGGAATTAACCAAAGGCTCAGCGTGCCGTGCCGGAACCAGATTAGGGCCTGAAGCCATCCTGCGGTGTTGCGGCCAGCTCACAAGAAAGCGAGTTGAAGAAAGGAGCTCAGGGGCACTGTAATTCACAAACCTGCAGAGTTATAAATGACAGCTATCGTCCAAAAATATACTGAAGTAAGGCTGCCAAGAGGACTTGAAAGCGGGGCAGAATTGCAGGAAACCGATTTCAGGAGGTAGACTGGAATTGCATTGAAAGCATAGGAAAAGAGGCAGAACGTCCACAATGATGCACTTGGCCAAAAAGGGCGTATGCGTTTTTTCCTGAATATATTCAGGAAAAAACGCATACGCCCTTTTTGGCCAACCAAGCAAGCTTGCAAAGGAAATCTGCACTACAATGAAGTCTCACTTCCCCCCGGTCAAAAGGGCCATCTGAAAAAAGTGTAAAATCCAGAAAGGCAGGACAGGCCATGGAGAACTGGGAGCCTTGTTATGCTGATGGGCGGGATGTCAATTGCCAACAGCCACTCGGGAGAAGTGTATGGTGTTTCCTGAAACATCTAAAAAACAAAGCACCAGAGCCTAGGGCACTTCCACTTATGGTCCTATAGCTTAGGGAAATTAAAATCAAAAGACACAGCCACCGCAAAGGTTGGGACGGCTCTGTTTACAAGAACCTGGTTTACGGTACAAGTACAATATCGCAGAAAGTGAAAAATGGATAAAGAAGTTGTGGTACTTACGTACAATGCAATATCATTCAGCAATGAAATCTATGTCATCAGGCCCGTAGCACCATAATGAGTGGATTCAGGTATGATGATTCTAACTGAAATAAGTCACACAGAAAAAGAAACATCATAAGATATCACTAATACACGGAATGTAAACTTGGCTACACAGGAACTGAATTCCAAAACAGAACAGGGTCTCAAATTTAGAAAACCAACTTATGCTTCCTTAAGGGGAAAGGTGAGTTGGGGGGCTGTATAAAACCAGAGATTGAAATGAGCACAGATAAAGTTCCTTAAGCCAAATATGGAATAGACAAGAGCTACTCCTTGCTCAACAAAATGGATTCAACACCCCATATTAAACACCTAAGAATGTACCTGACTAGGAAGTATCTTAAAACCCATGGATTGCTATGTCTCCAAAAGAGAATCAAGCGTGTGTGCAGGGTCATAAACGCAGCAGTGATAGGATTGGAGAGGTTCGGTGAGCAAATGAAGACCCTTTGAAGTCATATTGCATGGTACCCATTCCACGGGTCTCAACTCTCCAGGTTTAAGGTATTCTTCCTTCAGCTAAAACATGCATGTGGAACCCAGAGTATGATCAACCGTGTGATCGGGAGACGTGTTCCATTATGTCTCAGTTTTCGTCCCCTGGTACTCGGGTGCAACATTCCAGACGCTTTACTAACACTCTCCCGACTTGGAGAGTCAGTGCCTTTAACCTCCTGTTTGGCCCAGTTTGCAATTTCTGCGGAAGATGAACAGGAATAGGGAGAACCAATGACAGACTAGCTGGAGGTGTCTGGACGGGCAAATTTAACTCTCATTTCCCACCAGGAAGAGGAATTAACCAAAGGCTCAGCGTGCCGTGCCGGAACCAGATTAGGGCCTGAAGCCATCCTGCGGTGTTGCGGCCAGCTCACGAGAAAGCGAGTTGAAGAAAGGAGCTCAGGGGCACTGTAATTCACAAACCTGCAGAGTTATAAATGACAGCTATCGTCCAAAAATATACTGAAGTAAGGCTGCCAAGAGGACTTGAAAGCGGGGCAGAATTGCAGGAAACCGATTTCAGGAGGTAGACTGGAATTGCATTGAAAGCATAGGAAAAGAGGCAGAACGTCCACAATGATGCACTTGGCCCAAAAGGGCGTATGCGTTTTTTCCTGAATATATTCAGGAAAAAACGCATACGCCCTTTTTGGCCAACCAAGCAAGCTTGCAAAGGAAATCTGCACTACAATGAAGTCTCACTTCCCCCCGGTCAAAAGGGCCATCTGAAAAAAGTGTAAAATCCAGAAAGGCAGGACAGGCCATGGAGAACTGGGAGCCTTGTTATGCTGATGGGCGGGATGTCAATTGCCAACAGCCACTCGGGAGAAGTGTATGGTGTTTCCTGAAACATCTAAAAAACAAAGCAACAGAGCCTAGGGCACTTCCACTTATGGTCCTATAGCTTAGGGAAATTAAAATCAAAAGACACAGCCACCGCAAAGCTTGGGACGGCTCTGTTTACAAGAACCTGGTTTACGGTACAAGTACAATATCGCAGAAAGTGAAAAATGGATAAAGAAGTTGTGGTACTTACGTACAATGCAATATCATTCAGCAATGAAATCTATGTCATCAGGCCCGTAGCACCATAATGAGTGGATTCAGGTATGATGATTCTAACTGAAATAAGTCACACAGAAAAAGAAACATCATAAGATATCACTAATACACGGAATGTAAACTTGGCTACACAGGAACTGAATTACAAAACAGAACAGGGTCTCAAATTTAGAAAACCAACTTATGCTTCCTTAAGGGGAAAGGTGAGTTGGGGGGCTGCATAAAACCAGAGATTGAAATGAGCACAGATAAAGTTCCTTAAGCCAAATATGGAATAGACAAGAGCTACTCCTTGCTCAACAAAATGGATTCAACACCCCATATTAAACACCTAAGAATGTACCTGACTAGGAAGTATCTTAAACCCATGGATTGCTATGTCTCCAAAAGAGAATCAAGCGTGTGTGCAGGGTCATAAACGCAGCAGTGATAGGATTGGAGAGGTTCGGTGAGCAAATGAAGACCCTTTGAAGTCATATTGCATGGTACCCATTCCACGGGTCTCAACTCTCCAGGTTTAAGGTATTCTTCCTTCAGCTAAAACATGCATGTGGAACCCAGAGTATGATCAACCGTGTGATCGGGAGACGTGTTCCATTATGTCTCAGTTATCGTCCCCTGGTACTCGGGTGCAACATTCCAGACGCTTTACTAACACTCTCCCGACTTGGAGAGTCAGTGCCTTTAACCTCCTGTTTGGCCCAGTTTGCAATTTCTGCGGAAGATGAACAGGAATAGGGAGAACCAATGACAGACTAGATGGAGGTGTCTGGACGGGCAAATTTAACTCTCATTTCCCACCAGGAAGAGGAATTAACCAAAGGCTCAGCGTGCCGTGCCGGAACCAGATTAGGGCCTGAAGCCATCCTGCGGTGTTGCGGCCAGCTCACGAGAAAGCGAGTTGAAGAAAGGAGCTCAGGGGCACTGTAATTCACAAACCTGCAGAGTTATAAATGACAGCTATCGTCCAAAAATATACTGAAGTAAGGCTGCCAAGAGGACTTGAAAGCGGGGCAGAATTGCAGGAAACCGATTTCAGGAGGTAGACTGGAATTGCATTGAAAGCATAGGAAAAGAGGCAGAACGTCCACAATGATGCACTTGGCCAAAAAGGGCGTATGCGTTTTTTCCTGAATATATTCAGGAAAAAACGCATACGCCCTTTTTGGCCAACCAAGCAAGCTTGCAAAGGAAATCTGCACTACAATGAAGTCTCACTTCCCCCCGGTCAAAAGGGCCATCTGAAAAAAGTGTAAAATCCAGAAAGGCAGGACAGGCCATGGAGAACTGGGAGCCTTGTTATGCTGATGGGCGGGATGTCAATTGCCAACAGCCACTCGGGAGAAGTGTATGGTGTTTCCTGAAACATCTAAAAAACAAAGCACCAGAGCCTAGGGCACTTCCACTTATGGTCCTATAGCTTAGGGAAATTAAAATCAAAAGACACAGCCACCGCAAAGGTTGGGACGGCTCTGTTTACAAGAACCTGGTTTACGGTACAAGTACAATATCGCAGAAAGTGAAAAATGGATAAAGAAGTTGTGGTACTTACGTACAATGCAATATCATTCAGCAATGAAATCTATGTCATCAGGCCCGTAGCACCATAATGAGTGGATTCAGGTATGATGATTCTAACTGAAATAAGTCACACAGAAAAAGAAACATCATAAGATATCACTAATACACGGAATGTAAACTTGGCTACACAGGAACTGAATTCCAAAACAGAACAGGGTCTCAAATTTAGAAAACCAACTTATGCTTCCTTAAGGGGAAAGGTGAGTTGGGGGGCTGTATAAAACCAGAGATTGAAATGAGCACAGATAAAGTTCCTTAAGCCAAATATGGAATAGACAAGAGCTACTCCTTGCTCAACAAAATGGATTCAACACCCCATATTAAACACCTAAGAATGTACCTGACTAGGAAGTATCTTAAAACCCATGGATTGCTATGTCTCCAAAAGAGAATCAAGCGGGTGTGCAGGGTCATAAACGCAGCAGTGATAGGATTGGAGAGGTTCGGTGAGCAAATGAAGACCCTTTGAAGTCATATTGCATGGTACCCATTCCACGGGTCTCAACTCTCCAGGTTTAAGGTATTCTTCCTTCAGCTAAAACATGCATGTGGAACCCAGAGTATGATCAACCGTGTGATCGGGAGACGTGTTCCATTATGTCTCAGTTTTCGTCCCCTGGTACTCGGGTGCAACATTCCAGACGCTTTACTAACACTCTCCCGACTTGGAGAGTCAGTGCCTTTAACCTCCTGTTTGGCCCAGTTTGCAATTTCTGCGGAAGATGAACAGGAATAGGGAGAACCAATGACAGACTAGCTGGAGGTGTCTGGACGGGCAAATTTAACTCTCATTTCCCACCAGGAAGAGGAATTAACCAAAGGCTCAGCGTGCCGTGCCGGAACCAGATTAGGGCCTGAAGCCATCCTGCGGTGTTGCGGCCAGCTCACGAGAAAGCGAGTTGAAGAAAGGAGCTCAGGGGCACTGTAATTCACAAACCTGCAGAGTTATAAATGACAGCTATCGTCCAAAAATATACTGAAGTAAGGCTGCCAAGAGGACTTGAAAGCGGGGCAGAATTGCAGGAAACCGATTTCAGGAGGTAGACTGGAATTGCATTGAAAGCATAGGAAAAGAGGCAGAACGTCCACAATGATGCACTTGGCCCAAAAGGGCGTATGCGTTTTTTCCTGAATATATTCAGGAAAAAACGCATACGCCCTTTTTGGCCAACCAAGCAAGCTTGCAAAGGAAATCTGCACTACAATGAAGTCTCACTTCCCCCCGGTCAAAAGGGCCATCTGAAAAAAGTGTAAAATCCAGAAAGGCAGGACAGGCCATGGAGAACTGGGAGCCTTGTTATGCTGATGGGCGGGATGTCAATTGCCAACAGCCACTCGGGAGAAGTGTATGGTGTTTCCTGAAACATCTAAAAAACAAAGCAACAGAGCCTAGGGCACTTCCACTTATGGTCCTATAGCTTAGGGAAATTAAAATCAAAAGACACAGCCACCGCAAAGCTTGGGACGGCTCTGTTTACAAGAACCTGGTTTACGGTACAAGTACAATATCGCAGAAAGTGAAAAATGGATAAAGAAGTTGTGGTACTTACGTACAATGCAATATCATTCAGCAATGAAATCTATGTCATCAGGCCCGTAGCACCATAATGAGTGGATTCAGGTATGATGATTCTAACTGAAATAAGTCACACAGAAAAAGAAACATCATAAGATATCACTAATACACGGAATGTAAACTTGGCTACACAGGAACTGAATTACAAAACAGAACAGGGTCTCAAATTTAGAAAACCAACTTATGCTTCCTTAAGGGGAAAGGTGAGTTGGGGGGCTGCATAAAACCAGAGATTGAAATGAGCACAGATAAAGTTCCTTAAGCCAAATATGGAATAGACAAGAGCTACTCCTTGCTCAACAAAATGGATTCAACACCCCATATTAAACACCTAAGAATGTACCTGACTAGGAAGTATCTTAAACCCATGGATTGCTATGTCTCCAAAAGAGAATCAAGCGTGTGTGCAGGGTCATAAACGCAGCAGTGATAGGATTGGAGAGGTTCGGTGAGCAAATGAAGACCCTTTGAAGTCATATTGCATGGTACCCATTCCACGGGTCTCAACTCTCCAGGTTTAAGGTATTCTTCCTTCAGCTAAAACATGCATGTGGAACCCAGAGTATGATCAACCGTGTGATCGGGAGACGTGTTCCATTATGTCTCAGTTATCGTCCCCTGGTACTCGGGTGCAACATTCCAGACGCTTTACTAACACTCTCCCGACTTGGAGAGTCAGTGCCTTTAACCTCCTGTTTGGCCCAGTTTGCAATTTCTGCGGAAGATGAACAGGAATAGGGAGAACCAATGACAGACTAGATGGAGGTGTCTGGACGGGCAAATTTAACTCTCATTTCCCACCAGGAAGAGGAATTAACCAAAGGCTCAGCGTGCCGTGCCGGAACCAGATTAGGGCCTGAAGCCATCCTGCGGTGTTGCGGCCAGCTCACGAGAAAGCGAGTTGAAGAAAGGAGCTCAGGGGCACTGTAATTCACAAACCTGCAGAGTTATAAATGACAGCTATCGTCCAAAAATATACTGAAGTAAGGCTGCCAAGAGGACTTGAAAGCGGGGCAGAATTGCAGGAAACCGATTTCAGGAGGTAGACTGGAATTGCATTGAAAGCATAGGAAAAGAGGCAGAACGTCCACAATGATGCACTTGGCCAAAAAGGGCGTATGCGTTTTTTCCTGAATATATTCAGGAAAAAACGCATACGCCCTTTTTGGCCAACCAAGCAAGCTTGCAAAGGAAATCTGCACTACAATGAAGTCTCACTTCCCCCCGGTCAAAAGGGCCATCTGAAAAAAGTGTAAAATCCAGAAAGGCAGGACAGGCCATGGAGAACTGGGAGCCTTGTTATGCTGATGGGCGGGATGTCAATTGCCAACAGCCACTCGGGAGAAGTGTATGGTGTTTCCTGAAACATCTAAAAAACAAAGCAACAGAGCCTAGGGCACTTCCACTTATGGTCCTATAGCTTAGGGAAATTAAAATAAAAAAGACACAGCCACCCCAAAGGTTGGGACGGCTCTGTTTACAAGAACCACGTTTACGGTACAAGTTCAATATCGCAGAAAGTGAAAAATGGATAAAGTAGTTGTGGTACTTACGTACAATGCAATATCACTCAGCAAGGAAATCTATGTCATCAGGCCCATAGCACC
Source organism: Lagenorhynchus albirostris (assembly GCF_949774975.1). NCBI lineage: Eukaryota > Metazoa > Chordata > Mammalia > Artiodactyla > Delphinidae > Lagenorhynchus > Lagenorhynchus albirostris. Next base: position 496,360 of record NW_026783393.1, on the reverse strand, counting down.
ATAATGAGTGGATTCAGGTATGATGATTCTAACTGAAATAAGTCACACAGAGAAAGAAACATCATAAGATATCACTAATACACGGAATGTAAACTTGGCTACACAGGAACTGAATTCCAAAACAGAACAGGGTCTCAAATTTAGAAACCCAACTTATGCTTGCTTAAGGGGAAAGGTGAGTTGGGGTGCTGCATAAAACCAGAGATTGAAATGAGCACAGATAAAGTTCCTTAAGCCAAATATGGAATAGACAAGAGCTACTCCTTGCTCAACGAAATGGATTCAACACCCCATATTAAACACCTAAGAATATACCTGACTATTAAGTAGCTTAAAACCTAAGGAATGCTATGTCTCCGAAAGAGAATCAAGCGTGTGTACAGGGGTATAAACGCAGCTGTGATAGGATTGGAGAGGTTCGGTGAGCAAATGAAGACCCTTTGAAGTCATATTGCATGGTACCCATTCCACGGGTCTCAACTCTCCAGGTTTAAGGTATTCTTCCTTCAGCTAAAACATGCATGTGGAACCCAGAGTATGATCAACCGTGTGATCGGGTGACGTGTTCCATTATGTCTCAGTTTTCGTCCCCTGGTACTCGGGTGCAACATTCCAGACGCTTTACTAACACTCTCCCGACTTGGAGAGTCAGTGCCTTTAACCTCCTGTTTGGCCCAGTTTGCAATTTCTGCGGAAGATGAACAGGAATAGGGAGAACCAATGACAGACTAGCTGGAGGTGTCTGGACGGGCAAATTTAACTCTCATTTCCCACCAGGAAGAGGAATTAACCAAAGGCTCAGCGTGCCGTGCCGGAACCAGATTAGGGCCTGAAGCCATCCTGCGGTGTTGCGGCCAGCTCACGAGAAAGCGAGTTGAAGAAAGGAGCTCAGGGGCACTGTAATTCACAAACCTGCAGAGTTATAAATGACAGCTATCGTCCAAAAATATACTGAAGTAAGGCTGCCAAGAGGACTTGAAAGCGGGGCAGAATTGCAGGAAACCGATTTCAGGAGGTAGACTGGAATTGCATTGAAAGCATAGGAAAAGAGGCAGAACGTCCACAATGATGCACTTGGCCAAAAAGGGCGTATGCGTTTTTTCCTGAATATATTCAGGAAAAAACGCATACACACTTTTTGGCCAACCAAGCAAGCTTGCAAAGGAAATCTGCACTACAATGAAGTCTCACTTCCCCCCGGTCAAAAGGGCCATCTGAAAAAAGTGTAAAATCCAGAAAGGCAGGACAGGCCATGGAGAACTGGGAGCCTTGTTATGCTGATGGGCGGGATGTCAATTGCCAACAGCCACTCGGGAGAAGTGTATGGTGTTTCCTGAAACATCAAAAAAAACAAAGCAACAGAGCCTAGGGCACTTCCACTTATGGTCCTATAGCTTAGGGAAATTAAAATCAAAAAGACAGAGCCACCCCAAAGGTTGGAACGGCTCTGTTTACAAGAACCTGGTTTACGGTACAAGTTCAATATCGCAGAAAGTGAAAAATGGATAAAGAAGTTGTGGTACTTACGTACAATGCAGTATCACTCAGCAATGAAATCTATGTCATCAGGCCCGTAGCAGCATAATGAGTGGATTCAGGTATGATGATTCTAACTGAAATAAGTCACACAGAAAAAGAAACATCATAAGATATCACTAATACACGGAATGTAAACTTGGCTACACAGGAACTGAATTCCAAAACAGAACAGGGTCTCAAATTAAGAAAACAAACTTATGCTTGCTTAAGGGGAAAGGTGAGTTGGGGTAATGCATAAAACCAGAGATTGAAATGAGCACAGATAAAGTTCCTTAAGCCAAATATGGAATAGACAAGAGCTACTCCTTGCTCAACGAAATGGACTCAACACCCCATATTAAACGCCTAAGAATGTACCTGACTAGGAAGTATATTAAAACCTATGGATTGCTATATCTCCGAAAGAGAATCAAGTGTGTGTACAGGGGCATAAACGCAGCAGTGATAGGACTGGAGAGGTTCGGTGAGCAAATGAAGACCCTTTGAAGTCATATTGCATGGTACCCATTCCACGGGTCTCAACTCTCCAGGTTTAAGGTATTCTTCCTTCAGCTAAAACATGCATGTGGAACCCAGAGTATGATCAACCGTGTGATCGGGAGACGTGTTTAAATATGTCTCAGTTTTCGTCCCCTGGTACTCGGGTGCAACATTCCAGACGCTTTACTAACACTCTCCCGACTTGGAGAGTCAGTGCCTTTAACCTCCTGTTTGGCCCAGTTTGCAATTTCTGTGGAAGATGAACAGGAATAGGGAGAACCAATGACAGACTAGCTGGAGGTGTCTGGACGGGCATATTTAACTCTCATTTCCCACCAGGAAGAGGAATTAACCAAAGGCTCATCGTGCCGTGCCAGAACCAGATTAGGGCCTGAAGCACTCCTGCGGTGTTGCGGCCAGCTCACGAGAAAGCGAGTTGAAGAAAGGAGCTCAGGGGCACTGTAATTCACAAACCTGCAGAGTTATAAATGACAGCTATCGTCCAAAAATATACTGAAGTAAGGCTGCCAAGAGGACTTGAAAGCGGGGCAGAATTGCAGGAAACCGATTTCAGGAGGTAGACTGGAATTGCATTGAAAGCATAGGAAAAGAGGCAGAACGTCCACAATGATGCACTTGGCCAAAAAGGGCGTATGCGTTTTTTCCTGAATATATTCAGGAAAAAACGCATACGCCCTTTTTGGCCAACCAAGCAAGCTTGCAAAGGAAATCTGCACTACAATGAAGTCTCACTTCCGCCGGGTCAAAAGGGCCATCTGAAAAAAGTGTAAAATCCAGAAAGGCAGGACAGGCCATGGAGAACTGGGAGCCTTGTTATGCTGATGGGCGGGATGTCAATTGCCAACAGCCACTCGGGAGAAGTGTATGGTGTTTCCTGAAACATCTAAAAAACAAAGCACCAGAGCCTAGGGCACTTCCACTTATGGTCCTATAGCTTAGGGAAATTAAAATCAAAAAGACACAGCCACCCAAAAGGTTGGGACGGCTCTGTTTAAAAGAACCTGATTTACGGTACAAGTTCAATATCACAGAAAGTGAAAAATGGATAAAGAAGTTGTGGTACTTACGTACAATGCAATATCACTCAGCAAGGAAATCTATGTCATCAGGCCCGTGGCAGCATAATGAGTGGATTCAGGTGTGATGATTCTAACTGAAATAAGTCACACAGAGAAAGAAACATCATAAGATATCACTAACACACGGAATGTAAACTTGGCTACACAGGAACTGAATTCCAAAACAGAACAGGGTCTCAAATTTAGAAACCCAACTTATGCTTGCTTAAGGGGAAAGGTGAGTTGGGGTGCTGCATAAAACCAGAGATTGAAATGAGCACAGATAAAGTTCCTTAAGCCAAATATGGAATAGACAAGAGCTACTCCTTGCTCAAGGAAATGGACTCAACACCCCATATTAAACGCCTAAGCATGTACCTGACTAGGAAGTATCTTAAAACCTATGGATTGCTATGTCTCCGAAAGAGAACCAAGCGTGTGTACAGGGGCATAAACGCAGCAGTGATAGGATTGGAGAGGTTCGGTGAGCAAATGAAGACCCTTTGAAGTCATATTGCATGGTACCCATTCCACGGGTCTCAACTCTCCAGGTTTAAGGTATTCTTCCTTCAGCTAAAACATGCATGTGGAACCCAGAGTATGATCAACCGTGTGATCGGGAGACGTGTTCCCATATGTGTCAGTTTTCGTCCCCTGGTACTCGGGTGCAACATTCCAGACGCTTTACTAACACTCTCCCGACTTGGAGAGTCAGTGCCTTTAACCTCCTGTTTGGCCCAGTTTGCAATTTCTGCGGAAGATGAACAGGAATAGGGAGAACCAATGACAGACTAGCTGGAGGTGTCTGGACGGGCAAATTTAACTCTCATTTCCCACCAGGAAGAGGAATTAACCAAAGGCTCAGCGTGCCGTGCCGGAACCAGATTAGGGCCTGAAGCCATCCTGCGGTGTTGCGGCCAGCTCACGAGAAAGCGAGTTGAAGAAAGGAGCTCAGGGGCACTGTAATTCACAAACCTGCAGAGTTATAAATGACAGCTCTCGTCCAAAAATATACTGAAGTAAGGCTGCCAAGAGGACTTGAAAGCGGGGCAGAATTGCAGGAAACCGATTTCAGGAGGTAGACTGGAATTGCATTGAAAGCATAGGAAAAGAGGCAGAACGTCCACAATGATGCACTTGGCCAAAAAGGGCGTATGCGTTTTTTCCTGAATATATTCAGGAAAAAACGCATACGCCCTTTTTGGCCAACCAAGCAAGCTTGCAAAGGAAATCTGCACTACAATGAAGTCTCACTTCCCCCCGGTCAAAAGGGCCATCTGAAAAAAGTGTAAAATCCAGAAAGGCAGGACAGGCCATGGAGAACTGGGAGCCTTGTTATGCTGATGGGCGGGATGTCAATTGCCAACAGCCACTCGGGAGAAGTGTATGGTGTTTCCTGAAACATCTAAAAAACAAAGCACCAGAGCCTAGGGCACTTCCACTTATGGTCCTATAGCTTAGGGAAATTAAAGTCAAAAAGACACAGCCACCCCAAAGGTTGGGACGGCTCTGTTTACAAGAACCTGATTTACGGTACAAGTTCAATATCGCAGAAAGTGAAAAATGGATAAAGAAGTTGTGGTACTTACGAACAATGCAATATCACTCAGCAAGGAAATCTATGACATCAGGCCCGTAGCAGCATAATGAGTGGATTCAGGTATGATGATTCTAACTGAAATAAGTCACACAGAAAAAGAAACATCATAAGATATCACTAATACACGGAATGTAAACTTGGCTACACAGGAACTGAATTACAAAACAGAACAGGGTCTCAAATTTAGAAACCCAACTTATGCTTGCTTAAGGGGAAAGGTGAGTTGGGGTGCTGCATAAAACCAGAGATTGAAATGAGCACAGATAAAGTTCCTTAAGCCAAATATGGAATAGACAAGAGCTACTCCTTGCTCAAGGAAATGGACCCAACACCCCATATTAAACGCCTAAGCATGTACCTGACTAGGAAGTATCTTAAAACCTATGGATTGCTATGTCTCCGAAAGAGAACCAAGCGTGTGTACAGGGGCATAAACGCAGCAGTGATAGGACTGGAGAGGTTCGGTGAGCAAATGAAGACCCTTTGAAGTCATATTGCATGGTACCCATTCCACGGGTCTCAACTCTCCAGGTTTAAGGTATTCTTCCTTCAGCTAAAACATGCATGTGGAACCCAGAGTATGATCAACCGTGTGATCGGGAGACGTGTTCCAATATGTGTCAGTTTTCGTCCCCTGGTACTCGGGTGCAACATTCCAGACGCTTTACTAACACTCTCCCGACTTGGAGAGTCAGTGCCTTTAACCTCCTGTTTGGCCCAGTTTGCAATTTCTGCGGAAGATGAACAGGAATAGGGAGAACCAATGACAGACTAGCTGGAGGTGTCTGGACGGGCAAATTTAACTCTCATTTCCCACCAGGAAGAGGAATTAACCAAAGGCTCAGCGTGCCGTGCCGGAACCAGATTAGGGCCTGAAGCCATCCTGCGGTGTTGCGGCCAGCTCACAAGAAAGCGAGTTGAAGAAAGGAGCTCAGGGGCACTGTAATTCACAAACCTGCAGAGTTATAAATGACAGCTATCGTCCAAAAATATACTGAAGTAAGGCTGCCAAGAGGACTTGAAAGCGGGGCAGAATTGCAGGAAACCGATTTCAGGAGGTAGACTGGAATTGCATTGAAAGCATAGGAAAAGAGGCAGAACGTCCACAATGATGCACTTGGCCAAAAAGGGCGTATGCGTTTTTTCCTGAATATATTCAGGAAAAAACGCATACGCCCTTTTTGGCCAACCAAGCAAGCTTGCAAAGGAAATCTGCACTACAATGAAGTCTCACTTCCCCCCGGTCAAAAGGGCCATCTGAAAAAAGTGTAAAATGCAGAAAGGCAGGACAGGCCATGGAGAACTGGGAGCCTTGTTATGCTGATGGGCGGGATGTCAATTGCCAACAGCCACTCGGGAGAAGTGTATGGTGTTTCCTGAAACATCTAAAAAACAAAGCACCAGAGCCTAGGGCACTTCCACTTATGGTCCTATAGCTTAGGGAAATTAAAATCAAAAGACACAGCCACCGCAAAGGTTGGGACGGCTCTGTTTACAAGAACCTGGTTTACGGTACAAGTACAATATCGCAGAAAGTGAAAAATGGATAAAGAAGTTGTGGTACTTACGTACAATGCAATATCATTCAGCAATGAAATCTATGTCATCAGGCCCGTAGCACCATAATGAGTGGATTCAGGTATGATGATTCTAACTGAAATAAGTCACACAGAAAAAGAAACATCATAAGATATCACTAATACACGGAATGTAAACTTGGCTACACAGGAACTGAATTCCAAAACAGAACAGGGTCTCAAATTTAGAAAACCAACTTATGCTTCCTTAAGGGGAAAGGTGAGTTGGGGGGCTGTATAAAACCAGAGATTGAAATGAGCACAGATAAAGTTCCTTAAGCCAAATATGGAATAGACAAGAGCTACTCCTTGCTCAACAAAATGGATTCAACACCCCATATTAAACACCTAAGAATGTACCTGACTAGGAAGTATCTTAAAACCCATGGATTGCTATGTCTCCAAAAGAGAATCAAGCATGTGTGCAGGGTCATAAACGCAGCAGTGATAGGATTGGAGAGGTTCGGTGAGCAAATGAAGACCCTTTGAAGTCATATTGCATGGTACCCATTCCACGGGTCTCAACTCTCCAGGTTTAAGGTATTCTTCCTTCAGCTAAAACATGCATGTGGAACCCAGAGTATGATCAACCGTGTGATCGGGAGACGTGTTCCATTATGTCTCAGTTTTCGTCCCCTGGTACTCGGGTGCAACATTCCAGACGCTTTACTAACACTCTCCCGACTTGGAGAGTCAGTGCCTTTAACCTCCTGTTTGGCCCAGTTTGCAATTTCTGCGGAAGATGAACAGGAATAGGGAGAACCAATGACAGACTAGCTGGAGGTGTCTGGACGGGCAAATTTAACTCTCATTTCCCACCAGGAAGAGGAATTAACCAAAGGCTCAGCGTGCCGTGCCGGAACCAGATTAGGGCCTGAAGCCATCCTGCGGTGTTGCGGCCAGCTCACGAGAAAGCGAGTTGAAGAAAGGAGCTCAGGGGCACTGTAATTCACAAACCTGCAGAGTTATAAATGACAGCTATCGTCCAAAAATATACTGAAGTAAGGCTGCCAAGAGGACTTGAAAGCGGGGCAGAATTGCAGGAAACCGATTTCAGGAGGTAGACTGGAATTGCATTGAAAGCATAGGAAAAGAGGCAGAACGTCCACAATGATGCACTTGGCCCAAAAGGGCGTATGCGTTTTTTCCTGAATATATTCAGGAAAAAACGCATACGCCCTTTTTGGCCAACCAAGCAAGCTTGCAAAGGAAATCTGCACTACAATGAAGTCTCACTTCCCCCCGGTCAAAAGGGCCATCTGAAAAAAGTGTAAAATCCAGAAAGGCAGGACAGGCCATGGAGAACTGGGAGCCTTGTTATGCTGATGGGCGGGATGTCAATTGCCAACAGCCACTCGGGAGAAGTGTATGGTGTTTCCTGAAACATCTAAAAAACAAAGCAACAGAGCCTAGGGCACTTCCACTTATGGTCCTATAGCTTAGGGAAATTAAAATCAAAAGACACAGCCACCGCAAAGCTTGGGACGGCTCTGTTTACAAGAACCTGGTTTACGGTACAAGTACAATATCGCAGAAAGTGAAAAATGGATAAAGAAGTTGTGGTACTTACGTACAATGCAATATCATTCAGCAATGAAATCTATGTCATCAGGCCCGTAGCACCATAATGAGTGGATTCAGGTATGATGATTCTAACTGAAATAAGTCACACAGGAAAAGAAACATCATAAGATATCACTAATACACGGAATGTAAACTTGGCTACACAGGAACTGAATTACAAAACAGAACAGGGTCTCAAATTTAGAAAACCAACTTATGCTTCCTTAAGGGGAAAGGTGAGTTGGGGGGCTGCATAAAACCAGAGATTGAAATGAGCACAGATAAAGTTCCTTAAGCCAAATATGGAATAGACAAGAGCTACTCCTTGCTCAACAAAATGGATTCAACACCCCATATTAAACACCTAAGAATGTACCTGACTAGGAAGTATCTTAAACCCATGGATTGCTATGTCTCCAAAAGAGAATCAAGCGTGTGTGCAGGGTCATAAACGCAGCAGTGATAGGATTGGAGAGGTTCGGTGAGCAAATGAAGACCCTTTGAAGTCATATTGCATGGTACCCATTCCACGGGTCTCAACTCTCCAGGTTTAAGGTATTCTTCCTTCAGCTAAAACATGCATGTGGAACCCAGAGTATGATCAACCGTGTGATCGGGAGACGTGTTCCATTATGTCTCAGTTATCGTCCCCTGGTACTCGGGTGCAACATTCCAGACGCTTTACTAACACTCTCCCGACTTGGAGAGTCAGTGCCTTTAACCTCCTGTTTGGCCCAGTTTGCAATTTCTGCGGAAGATGAACAGGAATAGGGAGAACCAATGACAGACTAGATGGAGGTGTCTGGACGGGCAAATTTAACTCTCATTTCCCACCAGGAAGAGGAATTAACCAAAGGCTCAGCGTGCCGTGCCGGAACCAGATTAGGGCCTGAAGCCATCCTGCGGTGTTGCGGCCAGCTCACGAGAAAGCGAGTTGAAGAAAGGAGCTCAGGGGCACTGTAATTCACAAACCTGCAGAGTTATAAATGACAGCTATCGTCCAAAAATATACTGAAGTAAGGCTGCCAAGAGGACTTGAAAGCGGGGCAGAATTGCAGGAAACCGATTTCAGGAGGTAGACTGGAATTGCATTGAAAGCATAGGAAAAGAGGCAGAACGTCCACAATGATGCACTTGGCCAAAAAGGGCGTATGCGTTTTTTCCTGAATATATTCAGGAAAAAACGCATACGCCCTTTTTGGCCAACCAAGCAAGCTTGCAAAGGAAATCTGCACTACAATGAAGTCTCACTTCCCCCCGGTCAAAAGGGCCATCTGAAAAAAGTGTAAAATCCAGAAAGGCAGGACAGGCCATGGAGAACTGGGAGCCTTGTTATGCTGATGGGCGGGATGTCAATTGCCAACAGCCACTCGGGAGAAGTGTATGGTGTTTCCTGAAACATCTAAAAAACAAAGCAACAGAGCCTAGGGCACTTCCACTTATGGTCCTATAGCTTAGGGAAATTAAAATAAAAAAGACACAGCCACCCCAAAGGTTGGGACGGCTCTGTTTACAAGAACCACGTTTACGGTACAAGTTCAATATCGCAGAAAGTGAAAAATGGATAAAGTAGTTGTGGTACTTACGTACAATGCAATATCACTCAGCAAGGAAATCTATGTCATCAGGCCCATAGCACCATAATGAGTGGATTCAGGTATGATGATTCTAACTGAAATAAGTCACACAGAGAAAGAAACATCATAAGATATCACTAATACACGGAATGTAAACTTGGCTACACAGGAACTGAATTCCAAAACAGAACAGGGTCTCAAATTTAGAAACCCAACTTATGCTTGCTTAAGGGGAAAGGTGAGTTGGGGTGCTGCATAAAACCAGAGATTGAAATGAGCACAGATAAAGTTCCTTAAGCCAAATATGGAATAGACAAGAGCTACTCCTTGCTCAACGAAATGGATTCAACACCCCATATTAAACACCTAAGAATATACCTGACTATTAAGTAGCTTAAAACCTAAGGAATGCTATGTCTCCGAAAGAGAATCAAGCGTGTGTACAGGGGCATAAACGCAGCTGTGATAGGATTGGAGAGGTTCGGTGAGCAAATGAAGACCCTTTGAAGTCATATTGCATGGTACCCATTCCACGGGTCTCAACTCTCCAGGTTTAAGGTATTCTTCCTTCAGCTAAAACATGCATGTGGAACCCAGAGTATGATCAACCGTGTGATCGGGTGACGTGTTCCATTATGTCTCAGTTTTCGTCCCCTGGTACTCGGGTGCAACATTCCAGACGCTTTACTAACACTCTCCCGACTTGGAGAGTCAGTGCCTTTAACCTCCTGTTTGGCCCAGTTTGCAATTTCTGCGGAAGATGAACAGGAATAGGGAGAACCAATGACAGACTAGCTGGAGGTGTCTGGACGGGCAAATTTAACTCTCATTTCCCACCAGGAAGAGGAATTAACCAAAGGCTCAGCGTGCCGTGCCGGAACCAGATTAGGGCCTGAAGCCATCCTGCGGTGTTGCGGCCAGCTCACGAGAAAGCGAGTTGAAGAAAGGAGCTCAGGGGCACTGTAATTCACAAACCTGCAGAGTTATAAATGACAGCTATCGTCCAAAAATATACTGAAGTAAGGCTGCCAAGAGGACTTGAAAGCGGGGCAGAATTGCAGGAAACCGATTTCAGGAGGTAGACTGGAATTGCATTGAAAGCATAGGAAAAGAGGCAGAACGTCCACAATGATGCACTTGGCCAAAAAGGGCGTATGCGTTTTTTCCTGAATATATTCAGGAAAAAACGCATACACACTTTTTGGCCAACCAAGCAAGCTTGCAAAGGAAATCTGCACTACAATGAAGTCTCACTTCCCCCCGGTCAAAAGGGCCATCTGAAAAAAGTGTAAAATCCAGAAAGGCAGGACAGGCCATGGAGAACTGGGAGCCTTGTTATGCTGATGGGCGGGATGTCAATTGCCAACAGCCACTCGGGAGAAGTGTATGGTGTTTCCTGAAACATCAAAAAAAACAAAGCAACAGAGCCTAGGGCACTTCCACTTATGGTCCTATAGCTTAGGGAAATTAAAATCAAAAAGACAGAGCCACCCCAAATGTTGGAACGGCTCTGTTTACAAGAACCTGGTTTACGGTACAAGTTCAATATCGCAGAAAGTGAAAAATGGATAAAGAAGTTGTGGTACTTACGTACAATGCAGTATCACTCAGCAATGAAATCTATGTCATCAGGCCCGTAGCAGCATAATGAGTGGATTCAGGTATGATGATTCTAACTGAAATAAGTCACACAGAAAAAGAAACATCATAAGATATCACTAATACACGGAATGTAAACTTGGCTACACAGGAACTGAATTCCAAAACAGAACAGGGTCTCAAATTTAGAAACCCAACTTATGCTTGCTTAAGGGGAAAGGTGAGTTGGGGTGCTGCATAAAACCAGAGATTGAAATGAGCACAGATAAAGTTCCTTAAGCCAAATATGGAATAGACAAGAGCTACTCCTTGCTCAACGAAATGGATTCAACACCCCATATTAAACACCTAAGAATATACCTGACTATTAAGTAGCTTAAAACCTAAGGAATGCTATGTCTCCGAAAGAGAATCAAGCGTGTGTACAGGGGCATAAACGCAGAAGTGATAGGATTGGAGAGGTTCGGTGAGCAAATGAAGACCCTTTGAAGTCATATTGCATGGTACCCATTCCACGGGTCTCAACTCTCCAGGTTGAAGGTATTCTTCCTTCAGCTAAAACATGCATGTGGAACCCAGAGTATGATCAACCGTGTGATCGGGAGACGTGTTCCAATATGTGTCAGTTTTCGTCCCCTGGTACTCGGGTGCAACATTCCAGACGCTTTACTAACACTCTCCCGACTTGGAGAGTCAGTGCCTTTAACCTCCTGTTTGGCCCAGTTTGCAATTTCTGCGGAAGATGAACAGGAAGAGCGAGAACCAATGACAGACTAGCTGGAGGTGTCTGGACGGGCAAATTTACTCTCATTTCCCACCAGGAAGAGGAATTAACCAAAGGCTCAGCGTGCCGTGCCGGAACCAGATTAGGGCCTGAAGCAATCCTGCGGTGTTGCGGCCAGCTCACGAGAAAGCGAGTTGAAGAAAGGAGCTCAGGGGCACTGTAATTCACAAACCTGCAGAGTTATAAATGACAGCTATCGTCCAAAAATATACTGAAGTAAGGCTGCCAAGAGGACTTGAAAGCGGGGCAGAATTGCAGGAAACCGATTTCAGGAGGTAGACTGGAATTGCATTGAAAGCATAGGAAAAGAGGCAGAACGTCCACAATGATGCACTTGGCCAAAAAGGGCGTATGCGTTTTTTCCTGAATATATTCAGGAAAAAACGCATACGCCCTTTTTGGCCAACCAAGCAAGCTTGCAAAGGAAATCTGCACTACAATGAAGTCTCACTTCCCCCCGGTCAAAAGGGCCATCTGAAAAAAGTGTAAAATCCAGAAAGGCAGGACAGGCCATGGAGAACTGGGAGCCTTGTTATGCTGATGGGCGGGATGTCAATTGCCAACAGCCACTCGGGAGAAGTGTATGGTGTTTCCTGAAACATCTAAAAAACAAAGCAACAGAGCCTAGGGCACTTCCACTTATGGTCCTATAGCTTAGGGAAATTAAAATCAAAAAGACACAGCCACCCCAAAGGTTGGGACGGCTCTGTTTACAAGAACCTGGTTTACGGTACAAGTTCAATATCGCAGAAAGTGAAAAATGGATAAAGAAGTTGTGGTACTTACGTACAATGCAGTATCACTCAGCAATGAAATCTATGTCATCAGGCCCGTAGCAGCATAATGAGTGGATTCAGGTACGATGATTCTAACTGAAATAAGTCACACAGGAAAAGAAACATCATAAGATATCACTAATACACGGAATGTAAACTTGGCTACACAGGAACTGAATTACAAAACAGAAAAGGGTCTCAAATATAGAAAACCAACTTATGCTTGCTTAAGGGGAAATGTGAGTTGGGGTGCTGCATAAAACCAGAGATTGAAATGAGCACAGATAAAGTTCCTTAAGCCAAATATGGAATAGACAAGAGCTACTCCTTGCTCAACGAAATGGACTCAACACCCCATATTAAATGCCTAAGAGTGTACCTGACTAGGAAGTATCTTAAAACCTATGGATTGCTATGTCTCTGAAAGAGAATCAAGTGTGTGTACAGGGGCATAAACGCAGCAGTGATAGGATTGGAGAGGTTCGGTGAGCAAATGAAGACCCTTTGAAGTCATATTGCATGGTACCCATTCCACGGGTCTCAACTCTCCAGGTTTAAGGTATTCTTCCTTCAGCTAAAACATGCATGTGGAACCCAGAGTATGATCAACCGTGTGATCGGGAGACGTGTTCCAATAGGTCTCAGTTTTCGTCCCCTGGTACTCGGGTGCAACATTCCAGACGCTTTACTAACACTCTCCCGACTTGGAGAGTCAGTGCTTTTAACCTCCTGTTTGGCCCAGTTTGCAATTTCTGCGGAAGATGAACAGGAATAGGGAGAACCAATGACAGACTAGCTGGAGGTGTCTGGACGGGCAAATTTAACTCTCATTTCCCACCAGGAAGAGGAATTAACCAAAGGCTCAGCGTGCCGTGCCGGAACCAGATTAGGGCCTGAAGCAATCCTGCGGTGTTGCGGCCAGCTCACGAGAAAGCGAGTTGAAGAAAGGAGCTCAGGGGCACTGTAATTCACAAACCTGCAGAGTTATAAATGACAGCTATCGTCCAAAAATATACTGAAGTAAGGCTGCCAAGAGGACTTGAAAGCGGGGCAGAATTGCAGGAAACCGATTTCAGGAGGTAGACTGGAATTGCATTGAAAGCATAGGAAAAGAGGCAGAACGTCCACAATGATGCACTTGGCCAAAAAGGGCGTATGCGTTTTTTCCTGAATATATTCAGGAAAAAACGCATACGCCCTTTTTGGCCAACCAAGCAAGCTTGCAAAGGAAATCTGCACTACAATGAAGTCTCACTTCCCCCCGGTCAAAAGGGCCATCTGAAAAAAGTGTAAAATCCAGAAAGGCAGGACAGGCCATGGAGAACTGGGAGCCTTGTTATGCTGATGGGCGGGATGTCAATTGCCAACAGCCACTCGGGAGAAGTGTATGGTGTTTCCTGAAACATCTAAAAAACAAAGCAACAGAGCCTAGGGCACTTCCACTTATGGTCCAATAGCTTAGGGAAATTAAAATCAAAAAGACACAGCCACCCCAAAGGTTGGGACGGCTCTGTTTACAAGAACCTGGTTTACGGTACAAGTACAATATCGCAGAAAGTGAAAAATGGATAAAGAAGTTGTGGTACTTATGTACAATGCAATATCACTCAGCAATGAAATCTATGTCATCAGGCCCGTAGCACCATAATGAGTGGATTCAGGTATGATGATTCTAACTGAAATAAGTCACACAGAAAAAGAAACATCATAAGATATCACTAATACACGGAATGTAAACTTGGCTACACAGGAACTGAAATACAAAACAGAACAGGGTCTCAAATTTAGAAACCCAACTTATGCTTGCTTAAGGGGAAAGGTGAGTTGGGGTGCTGCATAAAACCAGAGATTGAAATGAGCACAGATAAAGTTCCTTAAGCCAAATATGGAATAGACAAGAGCTACTCCTTGCTCAACGAAATGGACTCAACACCCCATATTAAATGCCTAAGAGTGTACCTGACTAGGAAGTATCTTAAAACCTATGGATTGCTATGTCTCTGAAAGAGAATCAAGTGTGTGTACAGGGGCATAAACGCAGCAGTGATAGGATTGGAGAGGTTCGGTGAGCAAATGAAGACCCTTTGAAGTCATATTGCATGGTACCCATTCCACGGGTCTCAACTCTCCAGGTTTAAGGTATTCTTCCTTCAGCTAAAACATGCATGTGGAACCCAGAGTATGATCAACCGTGTGATCGGGAGACGTGTTCCAATAGGTCTCAGTTTTCGTCCCCTGGTACTCGGGTGCAACATTCCAGACGCTTTACTAACACTCTCCCGACTTGGAGAGTCAGTGCCTTTAACCTCCTGTTTGGCCCAGTTTGCAATTTCTGCGGAAGATGAACAGGAATAGGGAGAACCAATGACAGACTAGCTGGAGGTGTCTGGACGGGCAAATTTAACTCTCATTTCCCACCAGGAAGAGGAATTAACCAAAGGCTCAGCGTGCCGTGCCGGAACCAGATTAGGGCCTGAAGCAATCCTGCGGTGTTGCGGCCAGCTCACGAGAAAGCGAGTTGAAGAAAGGAGCTCAGGGGCACTGTAATTCACAAACCTGCAGAGTTATAAATGACAGCTATCGTCCAAAAATATACTGAAGTAAGGCTGCCAAGAGGACTTGAAAGCGGGGCAGAATTGCAGGAAACCGATTTCAGGAGGTAGACTGGAATTGCATTGAAAGCATAGGAAAAGAGGCAGAACGTCCACAATGATGCACTTGGCCAAAAAGGGCGTATGCGTTTTTTCCTGAATATATTCAGGAAAAAACGCATACGCCCTTTTTGGCCAACCAAGCAAGCTTGCAAAGGAAATCTGCACTACAATGAAGTCTCACTTCCCCCCGGTCAAAAGGGCCATCTGAAAAAAGTGTAAAATCCAGAAAGGCAGGACAGGCCATGGAGAACTGGGAGCCTTGTTATGCTGATGGGCGGGATGTCAATTGCCAACAGCCACTCGGGAGAAGTGTATGGTGTTTCCTGAAACATCTAAAAAACAAAGCAACAGAGCCTAGGGCACTTCCACTTATGGTCCAATAGCTTAGGGAAATTAAAATCAAAAAGACACAGCCACCCCAAAGGTTGGGACGGCTCTGTTTACAAGAACCTGGTTTACGGTACAAGTACAATATCGCAGAAAGTGAAAAATGGATAAAGAAGTTGTGGTACTTACGTACAATGCAATATCACTCAGCAATGAAATCTATGTCATCAGGCCCGTAGCACCATAATGAGTGGATTCAGGTATGATGATTCTAACTGAAATAAGTCACACAGAAAAAGAAACATCATAAGATATCACTAATACACGGAATGTAAACTTGGCTACACAGGAACTGAATTACAAAACAGAAAAATGTCTCAAATTTAGAAAACCAACTTATGCTTGCTTAAGGGGAAAGGTGAGTTGGGGTGCTGCATAAAACCAGAGATTGAAATGAGCACAGATAAAGTTCCTTAAGCCAAATATGGAATAGACAAGAGCTACTCCTTGCTCAACGAAATGGACTCAACACCCCATATTAAATGCCTAAGAGTGTACCTGACTAGGAAGTATCTTAAAACCTATGGATTGCTATGTCTCTGAAAGAGAATCAAGTGTGTGTACAGGGGCATAAACGCAGCAGTGATAGGATTGGAGAGGTTCGGTGAGCAAATGAAGACCCTTTGAAGTCATATTGCATGGTACCCATTCCACGGGTCTCAACTCTCCAGGTTGAAGGTATTCTTCCTTCAGCTAAAACATGCATGTGGAACCCAGAGTATGATCAACCGTGTGATCGGGAGACGTGTTCCAATAGGTCTCAGTTTTCGTCCCCTGGTACTCGGGTGCAACATTCCAGACGCTTTACTAACACTCTCCCGACTTGGAGAGTCAGTGCCTTTAACCTCCTGTTTGGCCCAGTTTGCAATTTCTGCGGAAGATGAACAGGAATAGGGAGAACCAATGACAGACTAGCTGGAGGTGTCTGGACGGGCAAATTTAACTCTCATTTCCCACCAGGAAGAGGAATTAACCAAAGGCTCAGCGTGCCGTGCCGGAACCAGATTAGGGCCTGAAGCAATCCTGCGGTGTTGCGGCCAGCTCACGAGAAAGCGAGTTGAAGAAAGGAGCTCAGGGGCACTGTAATTCACAAACCTGCAGAGTTATAAATGACAGCTATCGTCCAAAAATATACTGAAGTAAGGCTGCCAAGAGGACTTGAAAGCGGGGCAGAATTGCAGGAAACCGATTTCAGGAGGTAGACTGGAATTGCATTGAAAGCATAGGAAAAGAGGCAGAACGTCCACAATGATGCACTTGGCCAAAAAGGGCGTATGCGTTTTTTCCTGAATATATTCAGGAAAAAACGCATACGCCCTTTTTGGCCAACCAAGCAAGCTTGCAAAGGAA
This sequence comes from Lagenorhynchus albirostris, assembly GCF_949774975.1. NCBI lineage: Eukaryota > Metazoa > Chordata > Mammalia > Artiodactyla > Delphinidae > Lagenorhynchus > Lagenorhynchus albirostris. The sequence continues at coordinate 479,395 of NW_026783393.1, read as the reverse complement.
ATCTGCACTACAATGAAGTCTCACTTCCCCCCGGTCAAAAGGGCCATCTGAAAAAAGTGTAAAATCCAGAAAGGCAGGACAGGCCATGGAGAACTGGGAGCCTTGTTATGCTGATGGGCGGGATGTCAATTGCCAACAGCCACTCGGGAGAAGTGTATGGTGTTTCCTGAAACATCTAAAAAACAAAGCAACAGAGCCTAGGGCACTTCCACTTATGGTCCAATAGCTTAGGGAAATTAAAATCAAAAAGACACAGCCACCCCAAAGGTTGGGACGGCTCTGTTTACAAGAACCTGGTTTACGGTACAAGTACAATATCGCAGAAAGTGAAAAATGGATAAAGAAGTTGTGGTACTTACGTACAATGCAATATCACTCAGCAATGAAATCTATGTCATCAGGCCCGTAGCACCATAATGAGTGGATTCAGGTATGATGATTCTAACTGAAATAAGTCACACAGAAAAAGAAACATCATAAGATATCACTAATACACGGAATGTAAACTTGGCTACACAGGAACTGAATTCCAAAACAGAACAGGGTCTCAAATTTAGAAACCCAACTTATGCTTGCTTAAGGGGAAAGGTGAGTTGGGGTGCTGCATAAAACCAGAGATTGAAATGAGCACAGATAAAGTTCCTTAAGCCAAATATGGAATAGACAAGAGCTACTCCTTGCTCAACGAAATGGACTCAACACCCCATATTAAACACCTAAGAATGTACCTGACTATTAAGTAGCTTAAAACCTAAGGAATGCTATGTCTCCGAAAGAGAATCAAGCGTGTGTACAGGGGCATAAACGCAGCAGTGATAGGATTGGAGAGGTTCGGTGAGCAAATGAAGACCCTTTGAAGTCATATTGCATGGTACCCATTCCACGGGTCTCAACTCTCCAGGTTTAAGGTATTCTTCCTTCAGCTAAAACATGCATGTGGAACCCAGAGTATGATCAACCGTGTGATCGGGAGACGTGTTCCAATATGTGTCAGTTTTCGTCCCCTGGTACTCGGGTGCAACATTCCAGACGCTTTACTAACACTCTCCCGACTTGGAGAGTCAGTGCCTTTAACCTCCTGTTTGGCCCAGTTTGCAATTTCTGCGGAAGATGAACAGGAATAGGGAGAACCAATGACAGACTAGCTGGAGGTGTCTGGACGGGCAAATTTAACTCTCATTTCCCACCAGGAAGAGGAATTAACCAAAGGCTCAGCGTGCCGTGCCGGAACCAGATTAGGGCCTGAAGCCATCCTGCGGTGTTGCGGCCAGCTCACGAGAAAGCGAGTTGAAGAAAGGAGCTCAGGGGCACTGTAATTCACAAACCTGCAGAGTTATAAATGACAGCTCTCGTCCAAAAATATACTGAAGTAAGGCTGCCAAGAGGACTTGAATGCGGGGCAGAATTGCAGGAAACCGATTTCAGGAGGTAGACTGGAATTGCATTGAAAGCATAGGAATAGAGGCAGAACGTCCACAATGATGCACTTGGCCAAAAAGGGCGTATGCGTTTTTTCCTGAATATATTCAGGAAAAAACGCATACGCCCTTTTTGGCCAACCAAGCAAGCTTGCAAAGGAAATCTGCACTACAATGAAGTCTCACTTCCCCCCGGTCAAAAGGGCCATCTGAAAAAAGTGTAAAATCCAGAAAGGCAGGACAGGCCATGGAGAACTGGGAGCCTTGTTATGCTGATGGGCGGGATGTCAATTGCCAACAGCCACTCGGGAGAAGTGTATGGTGTTTCCTGAAACATCTAAAAAACAAAGCAACAGAGCCTAGGGCACTTCCACTTATGGTCCTATAGCTTAGGGAAATTAAAATCAAAAGACACAGCCACCCCAAAGGTTGGGACGGCTCTGTTTACAAGAACCTCATATACGGTACAAGTTCAATATCGCAGAAAGTGAAAAATGGATAACGAAGTTGTGGTACTTACGTACAATGCAGTATCACTCAGCAATGAAATCTATGTCATCAGGCCCGTAGCAGCATAATGAGTGGATTCAGGTATGATGATTCTAACTGAAATGTCAAACAGAAAAAGAAACATCATAAGATATCACTAATACACGGAATGTAAACTTGGCTACACAGGAACTGAATTACAAAACAGAACAGGGTCTCAAATTTAGAAACCCAACTTATGCTTGCTTAAGGGGAAAGGTGAGTTGGGGTGCTGCATAAAACCAGAGATTGAAATGAGCACAGATAAAGTTCCTTAAGCCAAGTATGGAATAGACAAGAGCTACTCCTTGCTCAAGGAAATGGACTCAACACCCCATATTAAACGCCTAAACATGTACCTGACTAGGAAGTATCTTAAAACCTATGGATTGCTATGTCTCCGAAAGAGAACCAAGCGTGTGTACAGGGGCATAAACGCAGCAGTGATAGGACTGGAGAGGTTCGGTGAGCAAATGAAGACCCTTTGAAGTCATATTGCATGGTACCCATTCCACGGGTCTCAACTCTCCAGGTTTAAGGTATTCTTCCTTCAGCTAAAACATGCATGTGGAACCCAGAGTATGATCAACCGTGTGATCGGGAGACGTGTTCCAATATGTGTCAGTTTTCGTCCCCTGGTACTCGGGTGCAACATTCCAGACGCTTTACTAACACTCTCCCGACTTGGAGAGTCAGTGCCTTTAACCTCCTGTTTGGCCCAGTTTGCAATTTCTGCGGAAGATGAACAGGAATAGGGAGAACCAATGACAGACTAGCTGGAGGTGTCTGGACGGGCAAATTTAACTCTCATTTCCCACCAGGAAGAGGAATTAACCAAAGGCTCAGCGTGCCGTGCCGGAACCAGATTAGGGCCTGAAGCCATCCTGCGGTGTTGCGGCCAGCTCACGAGAAAGCGAGTTGAAGAAAGGAGCTCAGGGGCACTGTAATTCACAAACCTGCAGAGTTATAAATGACAGCTATCGTCCAAAAATATACTGAAGTAAGGCTGCCAAGAGGACTTGAAAGCGGGGCAGAATTGCAGGAAACCGATTTCAGGAGGTAGACTGGAATTGCATTGAAAGCATAGGAAAAGAGGCAGAACGTCCACAATGATGCACTTGGCCCAAAAGGGCGTATGCGTTTTTTCCTGAATATATTCAGGAAAAAACGCATACGCCCTTTTTGGCCAACCAAGCAAGCTTGCAAAGGAAATCTGCACTACAATGAAGTCTCACTTCCCCCCGGTCAAAAGGGCCATCTGAAAAAAGTGTAAAATCCAGAAAGGCAGGACAGGCCATGGAGAACTGGGAGCCTTGTTATGCTGATGGGCGGGATGTCAATTGCCAACAGCCACTCGGGAGAAGTGTATGGTGTTTCCTGAAACATCTAAAAAACAAAGCACCAGAGCCTAGGGCACTTCCACTTATGGTCCTATAGCTTAGGGAAATTAAAGTCAAAAAGACACAGCCACCCCAAAGGTTGGGACGGCTCTGTTTACAAGAACCTGATTTACGGTACAAGTTCAATATCGCAGAAAGTGAAAAATGGATAAAGAAGTTGTGGTACTTACGTACAATGCAATATCACTCAGCAAGGAAATCTATGTCATCAGGCCCGTAGCAGCATAATGAGTGAATTCAGGTATGATGATTCTAACTGAAATAAGTCACACAGAGAAAGAAACATCATAAGATATCACTAATACACGGAATGTAAACTTGGCTACACAGAAACTGAATTCCAAAACAGAACAGGGTCTCAAATTAAGAAAACAAACTTATGCTTCCTTAAGGGGAAAGGTGAGTTGGGGTAATGCATAAAACCAGAGATTGAAATGAGCACAGATAAAGTTCCTTAAGCCAAATATGGAATAGACAAGAGCTACTCCTTGCTCAAGGAAATGGACTCAACACCCCATATTAAACGCCTAAGCATGTACCTGACTAGGAAGTATCTTAAAACCTATGGATTGCTATGTCTCCGAAAGAGAACCAAGCGTGTGTACAGGGGCATAAACGCAGCAGTGATAGGACTGGAGAGGTTCGGTGAGCAAATGAAGACCCTTTGAAGTCATATTGCATGGTACCCATTCCACGGGTCTCAACTCTCCAGGTTTAAGGTATTCTTCCTTCAGCTAAAACATGCATGTGGAACCCAGAGTATGATCAACCGTGTGATCGGGAGACATGTTCCAATATGTGTCAGTTTTCGTCCCCTGGTACTCGGGTGCAACATTCCAGACGCTTTACTAACACTCTCCCGACTTGGAGAGTCAGTGCCTTTAACCTCCTGTTTGGCCCAGTTTGCAATTTCTGCGGAAGATGAACAGGAATAGGGAGAACCAATGACAGACTAGCTGGAGGTGTCTGGACGGGCAAATTTAACTCTCATTTCCCACCAGGAAGAGGAATTAACCAAAGGCTCAGCGTGCCGTGCCGGAACCAGAATAGGGCCTGAAGCCATCCTGCGGTGTTGCGGCCAGCTCACGAGAAAGCGAGTTGAAGAAAGGAGCTCAGGGGCACTGTAATTCACAAACCTGCAGAGTTATAAATGACAGCTATCGTCCAAAAATATACTGAAGTAAGGCTGCCAAGAGGACTTGAAAGCGGGGCAGAATTGCAGGAAACCGATTTCAGGAGGTAGACTGGAATTGCATTGAAAGCATAGGAAAAGAGGCAGAACGTCCACAATGATGCACTTGGCCAAAAAGGGCGTATGCGTTTTTTCCTGAATATATTCAGGAAAAAACGCATACGCCCTTTTTGGCCAACCAAGCAAGCTTGCAAAGGAAATCTGCACTACAATGAAGTCTCACTTCCCCCCGGTCAAAAGGGCCATCTGAAAAAAGTGTAAAATCCAGAAAGGCAGGACAGGCCATGGAGAACTGGGAGCCTTGTTATGCTGATGGGCGGGATGTCAATTGCCAACAGCCACTCGGGAGAAGTGTATGGTGTTTCCTGAAACATCTAAAAAACAAAGCACCAGAGCCTAGGGCACTTCCACTTATGGTCCTATAGCTTAGGGAAATTAAAGTCAAAAAGACACAGCCACCCCAAAGGTTGGGACGGCTCTGTTTACAAGAACCTGATTTACGGTACAAGTTCAATATCGCAGAAAGTGAAAAATGGATAAAGAAGTTGTGGTACTTACGTACAATGCAATATCACTCAGCAAGGAAATCTATGTCATCAGGCCCGTAGCAGCATAATGAGTGGATTCAGGTATGATGATTCTAACTGAAATAAGTCACACAGAGAAAGAAACATCATAAGATATCACTAATACACGGAATGTAAACTTGGCTACACAGGAACTGAATTCCAAAACAGAACAGGGTCTCAAATTAAGAAAACAAACTTATGCTTCCTTAAGGGGAAAGGTGAGTTGGGGTAATGCATAAAACCAGAGATTGAAATGAGCACAGATAAAGTTCCTTAAGCCAAATATGGAATAGACAAGAGCTACTCCTTGCTCAAGGAAATGGACTCAACACCCCATATTAAACGCCTAAGAATGTACCTGACTAGGAAGTATCTTAAAACCTATGGATTGCTATGTCTCCGAAAGAGAATCAAGCGTGTGTACAGGGGCATAAACGCAGCAGTGATAGGACTGGAGAGGTTCGGTGAGCAAATGAAGACCCTTTGAAGTCATATTGCATGGTACCCATTCCACGGGTCTCAACTCTCCAGGTTTAAGGGATTCTTCCTTCAGCTAAAACATGCATGTGGAACCCAGAGTATGATCAACCGTGTGATCGGGAGACGTGTTCAAATATGTCTCAGTTTTCGTCCCCTGGTACTCGGGTGCAACATTCCAGACGCTTTACTAACACTCTCCCGAGTTGGAGAGTCAGTGCCTTTAACCTCCTGTTTGGCCCAGTTTGCAATTTCTGTGGAAGATGAACAGGAATAGGGAGAACCAATGAGAGACTAGCTGGAGGTGTCTAGACGGGCATATTTAACTCTCATTTCCCACCAGGAAGAGGAATTAACCAAAGGCTCAGCGTGCCGTGCCGGAACCAGATTAGGGCCTGAAGCACTCCTGCGGTGTTGCGGCCAGCTCACGAGAAAGCGAGTTGAAGAAAGGAGCTCAGGGGCACTGTAATTCACAAACCTGCAGAGTTATAAATGACAGCTATCGTCCAAAAATATACTGAAGTAAGGCTGCCAAGAGGACTTGAAAGCGGGGCAGAATTGCAGGAAACCGATTTCAGGAGGTAGACTGGAATTGCATTTAAAGCATAGGAAAAGAGGCAGAACGTCCACAATGATGCACTTGGCCAAAAAGGGCGTATGCGTTTTTTCCTGAATATATTCAGGAAAAAACGCATACGCCCTTTTTGGCCAACCAAGCAAGCTTGCAAAGGAAATCTGCACTACAATGAAGTCTCACTTCCCCCCGGTCAAAAGGGCCATCTGAAAAAAGTGTAAAATCCAGAAAGGCAGGACAGGCCATGGAGAACTGGGAGCCTTGTTATGCTGATGGGCGGGATGTCAATTGCCAACAGCCACTCGGGAGAAGTGTATGGTGTTTCCTGAAACATCTAAAAAACAAAGCAGCAGAGCCTAGGGCACTTCCTACTTATGGTCCTATAGCTTAGGGAAATTAAAGTCAAAAAGACACAGCCACCCCAAAGGTTGGGACGGCTCTGTTTACAAGAACCTGATTTACGGTACAAGTTCAATATCGCAGAAAGTGAAAAATGGATAAAGAAGTTGTGGTACTTACGTACAATGCAATATCACTCAGCATGGAAATCTATGACATCAGGCCCGTAGCAGCATAATGAGTGGATTCAGGTATGATGATTCTAACTGAAATAAGTCACACAGAAAAAGAAACATCATAAGATATCACTAATACACGGAATGTAAACTTGGCTACACAGGAACTGAATTCCAAAACAGAACAGGGTCTCAAATATAGAATCCCAACTTATGCTTGCTTAAGGGGAAAGGTGAGTTGGGGTGCTGCATAAAACCAGAGATTGAAATGAGCACAGATAAAGTTCCTTAAGCCAAATATGGAATAGACAAGAGCTACTCCTTGCTCAAGGAAATGGACTCAACACCCCATATTAAACGCCTAAGCATGTACCTGACTAGGAAGTATCTTAAAACCTATGGATTGCTATGTCTCCGAAAGAGAACCAAGCGTGTGTACAGGGGCATAAACGCAGCAGTGATAGGACTGGAGAGGTTCGGTGAGCAAATGAAGACCCTTTGAAGTCATATTGCATGGTACCCATTCCACGGGTCTCAACTCTCCAGGTTTAAGGTATTCTTCCTTCAGCTAAAACATGCATGTGGAACCCAGAGTATGATCAACCGTGTGATCGGGAGACGTGTTCCAATATGTGTCAGTTTTCGTCCCCTGGTACTCGGGTGCAACATTCCAGACGCTTTACTAACACTCTCCCGACTTGGAGAGTCAGTGCCTTTAACCTCCTGTTTGGCCCAGTTTGCAATTTCTGCGGAAGATGAACAGGAATAGGGAGAACCAATGACAGACTAGCTGGAGGTGTCTGGACGGGCAAATTTAACTCTCATTTCCCACCAGGAAGAGGAATTAACCAAAGGCTCAGCGTGCCGTGCCGGAACCAGAATAGGGCCTGAAGCCATCCTGCGGTGTTGCAGCCAGCTCACGAGAAAGCGAGTTGAAGAAAGGAGCTCAGGGGCACTGTAATTCACAAACCTGCAGAGTTATAAATGACAGCTATCGTCCAAAAATATACTGAAGTAAGGCTGCCAAGAGGACTTGAAAGCGGGGCAGAATTGCAGGAAACCGATTTCAGGAGGTAGACTGGAATTGCATTGAAAGCATAGGAAAAGAGGCAGAACGTCCACAATGATGCACTTGGCCAAAAAGGGCGTATGCGTTTTTTCCTGAATATATTCAGGAAAAAACGCATACGCCCTTTTTGGCCAACCAAGCAAGCTTGCAAAGGAAATCTGCACTACAATGAAGTCTCACTTCCCCCCGGTCAAAAGGGCCATCTGAAAAAAGTGTAAAATCCAGAAAGGCAGGACAGGCCATGGAGAACTGGGAGCCTTGTTATGCTGATGGGCGGGATGTCAATTGCCAACAGCCACTCGGGAGAAGTGTATGGTGTTTCCTGAAACATCTAAAAAACAAAGCACCAGAGCCTAGGGCACTTCCACTTATGGTCCTATAGCTTAGGGAAATTAAAGTCAAAAAGACACAGCCACCCCAAAGGTTGGGACGGCTCTGTTTACAAGAACCTGATTTACGGTACAAGTTCAATATCGCAGAAAGTGAAAAATGGATAAAGAAGTTGTGGTACTTACGTACAATGCAATATCACTCAGCAAGGAAATCTATGTCATCAGGCCCGTAGCAGCATAATGAGTGGATTCAGGTATGATGATTCTAACTGAAATAAGTCACACAGAGAAAGAAACATCATAAGATATCACTAATACACGGAATGTAAACTTGGCTACACAGGAACTGAATTCCAAAACAGAACAGGGTCTCAAATTAAGAAAACAAACTTATGCTTCCTTAAGGGGAAAGGTGAGTTGGGGTGCTGCATAAAACCAGAGATTGAAATGAGCACAGATAAAGTTCCTTAAGCCAAATATGGAATAGACAAGAGCTACTCCTTGCTCAAGGAAATGGACTCAACACCCCATATTAAACGCCTAAGCATGTACCTAACTAGGAAGTATCTTAAAACCTATGGATTGCTATGTCTCCGAAAGAGAACCAAGCGTGTGTACAGGGGCATAAACGCAGCAGTGATAGGACTGGAGGGGTTCGGTGAGCAAATGAAGACCCTTTGAAGTCATATTGCATGGTACCCATTCCACGGGTCTCAACTCTCCAGGTTTAAGGTATTCTTCCTTCAGCTAAAACATGCATGTGGAACCCAGAGTATGATCAACCGTGTGATCGGGAGACGTGTTCCAATATGTGTCAGTTTTCGTCCCCTGGTACTCGGGTGCAACATTCCAGACGCTTTACTAACACTCTCCCGAGTTGGAGAGTCAGTGCCTTTAACCTCCTGTTTGGCCCAGTTTGCAATTTCTGTGGAAGATGAACAGGAATAGGGAGAACCAATGAGAGACTAGCTGGAGGTGTCTGGACGGGCATATTTAACTCTCATTTCCCACCAGGAAGAGGAATTAACCAAAGGCTCAGCGTGCTGTGCCGGAACCAGATTAGGGCCTGAAGCCATCCTGCGGTGTTGCGGCCAGCTCACGAGAAAGCGAGTTGAAGAAAGGAGCTCAGGGGCACTGTAATTCACAAACCTGCAGAGTTATAAATGACAGCTCTCGTCCAAAAATATACTGAAGTAAGGCTGCCAAGAGGACTTGAAAGCGGGGCAGAATTGCAGGAAACCGATTTCAGGAGGTAGACTGGAATTGCATTTAAAGCATAGGAAAAGAGGCAGAACGTCCACAATGATGCACTTGGCCAAAAAGGGCGTATGCGTTTTTTCCTGAATATATTCAGGAAAAAACGCATACGCCCTTTTTGGCCAACCAAGCAAGCTTGCAAAGGAAATCTGCACTACAATGAAGTCTCACTTCCCCCCGGTCAAAAGGGCCATCTGAAAAAAGTGTAAAATCCAGAAAGGCAGGACAGGCCATGGAGAACTGGGAGCCTTGTTATGCTGATGGGCGGGATGTCAATTGCCAACAGCCACTCGGGAGAAGTGTATGGTGTTTCCTGAAACATCTAAAAAACAAAGCAACAGAGCCTAGGGCACTTCCACTTATGGTCCTATAGCTTAGGGAAATTAAAGTCAAAAAGACACAGCCACCCCAAAGGTTGGGACCGCTCTGTTTACAAGAACCTGATTTACGGTACAAGTTCAATATCGCAGAAAGTGAAAAATGGATAAAGAAGTTGTGGTACTTACGTACAATGCAATATCACTCAGCAAGGAAATCTATGACATCAGGCCCGTAGCAGCATAATGAGTGGATTCAGGTATGATGATTCTAACTGAAATAAGTTACACAGAAAAAGAAACATCATAAGATATCACTAATACACGGAATGTAAACTTGGCTACACAGGAACTGAATTCCAAAACAGAACAGGGTCTCAAATTTAGAAACCCAACTTATGCTTGCTTAAGGGGAAAGGTGAGTTGGGGTGCTGCATAAAACCAGAGATTGAAATGAGCACAGATAAAGTTCCTTAAGCCAAATATGGAATAGACAAGAGCTACTCCTTGCTCAAGGAAATGGACTCAACACCCCATATTAAACGCCTAAGCGTGTACCTGACTAGGAAGTATCTTAAAACCTATGGATTGCTATGTCTCCGAAAGAGAACCAAGCGTGTGTACAGGGGCATAAACGCAGCAGTGATAGGACTGGAGAGGTTCGGTGAGCAAATGAAGACCCTTTGAAGTCATATTGCATGGTACCCATTCCACGGGTCTCAACTCTCCAGGTTTAAGGTATTCTTCCTTCAGCTAAAACATGCATGTGGAACCCAGAGTATGATCAACCGTGTGATCGGGAGACGTGTTCCAATATGTGTCAGTTTTCGTCCCCTGGTACTCGGGTGCAACATTCCAGACGCTTTACTAACACTCTCCCGACTTGGAGAGTCAGTGCCTTTAACCTCCTGTTTGGCCCAGTTTGCAATTTCTGCGGAAGATGAACAGGAATAGGGAGAACCAATGACAGACTAGCTGGAGGTGTCTGGACGGGCAAATTTAACTCTCATTTCCCACCAGGAAGAGGAATTAACCAAAGGCTCAGCGTGCCGTGCCGGAACCAGATTAGGGCCTGAAGCCATCCTGCGGTGTTGCGGCCAGCTCACGAGAAAACGAGTTGAAGAAAGGAGCTCAGGGGCACTGTAATTCACAAACCTGCAGAGTTATAAATGACACCTATCGTCCAAAAATATACTGAAGTAAGGCTGCCAAGAGGACTTGAAAGCGGGGCAGAATTGCAGGAAACCGATTTCAGGAGGTAGACTGGAATTGCATTGAAAGCATAGGAAAAGAGGCAGAACGTCCACAATGATGCACTTGGCCAAAAAGGGCGTATGCGTTTTTTCCTGAATATATTCAGGAAAAAACGCATACGCCCTTTTTGGCCAACCAAGCAAGCTTGCAAAGGAAATCTGCACTACAATGAAGTCTCACTTCCCCCCGGTCAAAAGGGCCATCTGAAAAAAGTGTAAAATCCAGAAAAGCAGGACAGGCCATGGAGAACTGGGAGCCTTGTTATGCTGATGGGCGGGATGTCAATTGCCAACAGCCACTCGGGAGAAGTGTATGGTGTTTCCTGAAACATCTAAAAAACAAAGCACCAGAGCCTAGGGCACTTCCACTTATGGTCCTATAGCTTAGGGAAATTAAAGTCAAAAAGACACAGCCACCCCAAAGGTTGGGACGGCTCTGTTTACAAGAACCTGATTTACGGTACAAGTTCAATATCGCAGAAAGTGAAAAATGGATAAAGAAGTTGTGGTACTTACGTACAATGCAATATCACTCAGCAAGGAAATCTATGTCATCAGGCCCGTAGCAGCATAATGAGTGGATTCAGGTATGATGATTCTAACTGAAATAAGTCACACAGAGAAAGAAACATCATAAGATATCACTAATACACGGAATGTAAACTTGGCTACACAGGAACTGAATTCCAAAACAGAACAGGGTCTCAAATTTAGAAACCCAACTTATGCTTGCTTAAGGGGAAAGGTGAGTTGGGGTGCTGCATAAAACCAGAGATTGAAATGAGCACAGATAAAGTTCCTTAAGCCAAATATGGAATAGACAAGAGCTACTCCTTGCTCAAGGAAATGGACTCAACACCCCATATTAAACGCCTAAGCGTGTACCTGACTAGGAAGTATCTTAAAACCTATGGATTGCTATGTCTCCGAAAGAGAACCAAGCGTGTGTACAGGGGCATAAACGCAGCAGTGATAGGACTGGAGAGGTTCGGTGAGCAAATGAAGACCCTTTGAAGTCATATTGCATGGTTCCCATTCCACGGGTCTCAACTCTCCAGGTTTAAGGTATTCTTCCTTCAGCTAAAACATGCATGTGGAACCCAGAGTATGATCAACCGTGTGATCGGGAGACGTGTTCCAATATGTGTCAGTTTTCGTCCCCTGGTACTCGGGTGCAACATTCCAGACGCTTTACTAACACTCTCCCGACTTGGAGAGTCAGTGCCTTTAACCTCCTGTTTGGCCCAGTTTGCAATTTCTGCGGAAGATGAACAGGAATAGGGAGAACCAATGACAGACTAGCTGGAGGTGTCTGGACGGGCAAATTTAACTCTCATTTCCCACCAGGAAGAGGAATTAACCAAAGGCTCAGCGTGCCGTGCCGGAACCAGATTAGGGCCTGAAGCCATCCTGCGGTGTTGCGGCCAGCTCACGAGAAAGCGAGTTGAAGAAAGGAGCTCAGGGGCACTGTAATTCACAAACCTGCAGAGTTATAAATGACAGCTATCGTCCAAAAATATACTGAAGTAAGGCTGCCAAGAGGACTTGAAAGCGGGGCAGAATTGCAGGAAACCGATTTCAGGAGGTAGACTGGAATTGCATTGAAAGCATAGGAAAAGAGGCAGAACGTCCACAATGATGCACTTGGCCAAAAAGGGCGTATGCGTTTTTTCCTGAATATATTCAGGAAAAAACGCATACGCCCTTTTTGGCCAACCAAGCAAGCTTGCAAAGGAAATCTGCACTACAATGAAGTCTCACTTCCCCCCGGTCAAAAGGGCCATCTGAAAAAAGTGTAAAATCCAGAAAGGCAGGACAGGCCATGGAGAACTGGGAGCCTTGTTATGCTGATGGGCGGGATGTCAATTGCCAACAGCCACTCGGGAGAAGTGTATGGTGTTTCCTGAAACATCTAAAAAACAAAGCACCAGAGCCTAGGGCACTTCCACTTATGGTCCTATAGCTTAGGGAAATTAAAGTCAAAAAGACACAGCCACCCCAAAGGTTGGGACGGCTCTGTTTACAAGAACCTGATTTACGGTACAAGTTCAATATCGCAGAAAGTGAAAAATGGATAAAGAAGTTGTGGTACTTACGTACAATGCAATATCACTCAGCAAGGAAATCTATGTCATCAGGCCCATAGCAGCATAATGAGTGGATTCAGGTATGATGATTCTAACTGAAATAAGTCACACAGAGAAAGAAACATCATAAGATATCACTAATACACGGAATGTAAACTTGGCTACACAGGAACTGAATTCCAAAACAGAACAGGGTCTCAAATTAAGAAAACAAACTTATGCTTGCTTAAGGGGAAAGGTGAGTTGGGGTAATGCATAAAACCAGAGATTGAAATGAGCACAGATAAAGTTCCTTAAGCCAAATATGGAATAGACAAGAGCTACTCCTTGCTCAAGGAAATGGACTCAACACCCCATATTAAACGCCTAAGCATGTACCTGACTAGGAAGTATCTTAAAACCTATGGACTGCTATGTCTCTGAAAGAGAACCAAGCGTGTGTACAGGGGCATAAACGCAGCAGTGATAGGACTGGAGAGGTTCGGTGAGCAAATGAAGACCCTTTGAAGTCATATTGCATGGTTCCCATTCCACGGGTCTCAACTCTCCAGGTTTAAGGTATTCTTCCTTCAGCTAAAACATGCATGTGGAACCCAGAGTATGATCAACCGTGTGATCGGGAGACGTGTTCCAATATGTGTCAGTTTTCGTCCCCTGGTACTCGGGTGCAACATTCCAGACGCTTTACTAACACTCTCCCGACTTGGAGAGTCAGTGCCTTTAACCTCCTGTTTGGCCCAGTTTGCAATTTCTGCGGAAGATGAACAGGAATAGGGAGAACCAATGACAGACTAGCTGGAGGTGTCTGGACGGGCAAATTTAACTCTCATTTCCCACCAGGAAGAGGAATTAACCAAAGGCTCAGCGTGCCGTGCCGGAACCAGAATAGGGCCTGAAGCCATCCTGCGGTGTTGCGGCCAGCTCACGAGAAAGCGAGTTGAAGAAAGGAGCTCAGGGGCACTGTAATTCACAAACCTGCAGAGTTATAAATGACAGCTATCGTCCAAAAATATACTGAAGTAAGGCTGCCAAGAGGACTTGAAAGCGGGGCAGAATTGCAGGAAACCGATTTCAGGAGGTAGACTGGAATTGCATTGAAAGCATAGGAAAAGAGGCAGAACGTCCACAATGATGCACTTGGCCAAAAAGGGCGTATGCGTTTTTTCCTGAATATATTCAGGAAAAAACGCATACGCCCTTTTTGGCCAACCAAGCAAGCTTGCAAAGGAAATCTGCACTACAATGAAGTCTCACTTCCCCCCGGTCAAAAGGGCCATCTGAAAAAAGTGTAAAATCCAGAAAAGCAGGACAGGCCATGGAGAACTGGGAGCCTTGTTATGCTGATGGGCGGGATGTAAATTGCCAACAGCCACTCGGGAGAAGTGTATGGTGTTTCCTGAAACATCTAAAAAACAAAGCACCAGAGCCTAGGGCACTTCCACTTATGGTCCTATAGCTTAGGGAAATTAAAGTCAAAAAGACACAGGCACCCCAAAGGTTGGGACGGCTCTGTTTACAAGAACCTGATTTACGGTACAAGTTCAATATCGCAGAAAGTGAAAAATGGATAAAGAAGTTGTGGTACTTACGTACAATGCAATATCACTCAGCAAGGAAATCTATGTCATCAGGCCCGTAGCAGCATAATGAGTGGATTCAGGTATGATGATTCTAACTGAAATAAGTCACACAGAGAAAGAAACATCATAAGATATCACTAATACACGGAATGTAAACTTGGCTACACAGGAACTGAATTCCAAAACAGAACAGGGTCTCAAATTAAGAAAACAAACCTATGCTTCCTTAAGGGGAAAGGTGAGTTGGGGTGCTGCATAAAACCAGAGATTGAAATGAGCACAGATAAAGTTCCTTAAGCCAAATATGGAATAGACAAGAGCTACTCCTTGCTCAACGAAATGGACTCAACACCCCATATTAAACGCCTAAGCATGTACCTGACTAGGAAGTATCTTAAAACCTATGGATTGCTATGTCTCCGAAAGAGAACCAAGCGTGTGTACAGGGGCATAAACGCAGCAGTGATAGGACTGGAGAGGTTCGGTGAGCAAATGAAGACCCTTTGAAGTCATATTGCATGGTACCCATTCCACGGGTCTCAACTCTCCAGGTTTAAGGTATTCTTCCTTCAGCTAAAACATGCATGTGGAACCCAGAGTATGATCAACCGTGTGATCGGGAGACGTGTTCAAATATGTGTCAGTTTTCGTCCCCTGGTACTCGGGTGCAACATTCCAGACGCTTTACTAACACTCTCCCGAGTTGGAGAGTCAGTGCCTTTAACCTCCTGTTTGGCCCAGTTTGCAATTTCTGTGGAAGATGAACAGGAATAGGGAGAACCAATGACAGACTAGCTGGAGGTGTCTGGACGGGCAAATTTAACTCTCATTTCCCACCAGGAAGAGGAATTAACCAAAGGCTCAGCGTGCCGTGCCGGAACCAGATTAGGGCCTGAAGCCATCCTGCGGTGTTGCGGCCAGCTCACGAGAAAGCGAGTTGAAGAAAGGAGCTCAGGGGCACTGTAATTCACAAACCTGCAGAGTTATAAATGACAGCTATCGTCCAAAAATATACTGAAGTAAGGCTGCCAAGAGGACTTGAAAGCGGGGCAGAATTGCAGGAAACCGATTTCAGGAGGTAGACTGGAATTGCATTGAAAGCATAGGAAAAGAGGCAGAACGTCCACAATGATGCACTTGGCCAAAAAGGGCGTATGCGTTTTTTCCTGAATATATTCAGGAAAAAACGCATACGCCCTTTTTGGCCAACCAAGCAAGCTTGCAAAGGAAATCTGCACTACAATGAAGTCTCACTTCCCCCCGGTCAAAAGGGCCATCTGAAAAAAGTGTAAAATCCAGAAAGGCAGGACAGGCCATGGAGAACTGGGAGCCTTGTTATGCTGATGGGCGGGATGTCAATTGCCAACAGCCACTCGGGAGAAGTGTATGGTGTTTCCTGAAACATCTAAAAAACAAAGCACCAGAGCCTAGGGCACTTCCACTTATGGTCCTATAGCTTAGGGAAATTAAAGTCAAAAAGACACAGCCACCCCAAAGGTTGGGACGGCTCTGTTTACAAGAACCTGATTTACGGTACAAGTTCAATATCGCAGAAAGTGAAAAATGGATAAAGAAGTTGTGGTACTTACGTACAATGCAATATCACTCAGCAAGGAAATCTATGTCATCAGGCCCGTAGCAGCATAATGAGTGGATTCAGGTATGATGATTCTAACTGAAATAAGTCACACAGAGAAAGAAACATCATAAGATATCACTAATACACGGAATGTAAACTTGGCTACACAGGAACTGAATTCCAAAACAGAACAGGGTCTCAAATTAAGAAAACAAACTTATGCTTGCTTAAGGGGAAAGGTGAGTTGGGGTAATGCATAAAACCAGAGATTGAAATGAGCACAGATAAAGTTCCTTAAGCCAAATATGGAATAGACAAGAGCTACTCCTTGCTCAAGGAAATGGACTCAACACCCCATATTAAACGCCTAAGCATGTACCTGACTAGGAAGTATCTTAAAACCTATGGACTGCTATGTCTCTGAAAGAGAACCAAGCGTGTGTACAGGGGCATAAACGCAGCAGTGATAGGACTGGAGAGGTTCGGTGAGCAAATGAAGACCCTTTGAAGTCATATTGCATGGTTCCCATTCCACGGGTCTCAACTCTCCAGGTTTAAGGTATTCTTCCTTCAGCTAAAACATGCATGTGGAACCCAGAGTATGATCAACCGTGTGATCGGGAGACGTGTTCCAATATGTGTCAGTTTTCGTCCCCTGGTACTCGGGTGCAACATTCCAGACGCTTTACTAACACTCTCCCGACTTGGAGAGTCAGTGCCTTTAACCTCCTGTTTGGCCCAGTTTGCAATTTCTGCGGAAGATGAACAGGAATAGGGAGAACCAATGACAGACTAGCTGGAGGTGTCTGGACGGGCAAATTTAACTCTCATTTCCCACCAGGAAGAGGAATTAACCAAAGGCTCAGCGTGCCGTGCCGGAACCAGAATAGGGCCTGAAGCCATCCTGCGGTGTTGCGGCCAGCTCACGAGAAAGCGAGTTGAAGAAAGGAGCTCAGGGGCACTGTAATTCACAAACCTGCAGAGTTATAAATGACAGCTATCGTCCAAAAATATACTGAAGTAAGGCTGCCAAGAGGACTTGAAAGCGGGGCAGAATTGCAGGAAACCGATTTCAGGAGGTAGACTGGAATTGCATTGAAAGCATAGGAAAAGAGGCAGAACGTCCACAATGATGCACTTGGCCAAAAAGGGCGTATGCGTTTTTTCCTGAATATATTCAGGAAAAAACGCATACGCCCTTTTTGGCCAACCAAGCAAGCTTGCAAAGGAAATCTGCACTACAATGAAGTCTCACTTCCCCCCGGTCAAAAGGGCCATCTGAAAAAAGTGTAAAATCCAGAAAAGCAGGACAGGCCATGGAGAACTGGGAGCCTTGTTATGCTGATGGGCGGGATGTCAATTGCCAACAGCCACTCGGGAGAAGTGTATGGTGTTTCCTGAAACATCTAAAAAACAAAGCACCAGAGCCTAGGGCACTTCCACTTATGGTCCTATAGCTTAGGGAAATTAAAGTCAAAAAGACACAGGCACCCCAAAGGTTGGGACGGCTCTGTTTACAAGAACCTGATTTACGGTACAAGTTCAATATCGCAGAAAGTGAAAAATGGATAAAGAAGTTGTGGTACTTACGTACAATGCAATATCACTCAGCAAGGAAATCTATGTCATCAGGCCCGTAGCAGCATAATGAGTGGATTCAGGTATGATGATTCTAACTGAAATAAGTCACACAGAGAAAGAAACATCATAAGATATCACTAATACACGGAATGTAAACTTGGCTACACAGGAACTGAATTCCAAAACAGAACAGGGTCTCAAATTAAGAAAACAAACCTATGCTTCCTTAAGGGGAAAGGTGAGTTGGGGTAATGCATAAAACCAGAGATTGAAATGAGCACAGATAAAGTTCCTTAAGCCAAATATGGAATAGACAAGAGCTACTCCTTGCTCAAGGAAATGGACTCAACACCCCATATTAAACGCCTAAGCATGTACCTGACTAGGAAGTATCTTAAAACCTATGGATTGCTATGTCTCCGAAAGAGAACCAAGCGTGTGTACAGGGGCATAAACGCAGCAGTGATAGGACTGGAGAGGTTCGGTGAGCAAATGAAGACCCTTTGAAGTCATATTGCATGGTACCCATTCCACGGGTCTCAACTCTCCAGGTTTAAGGTATTCTTCCTTCAGCTAAAACATGCATGTGGAACCCAGAGTATGATCAACCGTGTGATCGGGAGACGTGTTCAAATATGTGTCAGTTTTCGTCCCCTGGTACTCGGGTGCAACATTCCAGACGCTTTACTAACACTCTCCCGACTTGGAGAGTCAGTGCCTTTAACCTCCTGTTTGGCCCAGTTTGCAATTTCTGTGGAAGATGAACAGGAATAGGGAGAACCAATGAGAGACTAGCTGGAGGTGTCTGGACGGGCATATTTAACTCTCATTTCCCACCAGGAAGAGGAATTAACCAAAGGCTCAGCGTGCCGTGCCGGAACCAGATTAGGGCCTGAAGCCATCCTGCGGTGTTGCGGCCAGCTCACGAGAAAGCGAGTTGAAGAAAGGAGCTCAGGGGCACTGTAATTCACAAACCTGCAGAGTTATAAATGACAGCTATCGTCCAAAAATATACTGAAGTAAGGCTGCCAAGAGGACTTGAAAGCGGGGCAGAATTGCAGGAAACCGATTTCAGGAGGTAGACTGGAATTGCATTGAAAGCATAGGAAAAGAGGCAGAACGTCCACAATGATGCACTTGGCCAAAAAGGGCGTATGCGTTTTTTCCTGAATATATTCAGGAAAAAACGCATACGCCCTTTTTGGCCAACCAAGCAAGCTTGCAAAGGAAATCTGCACTACAATGAAGTCTCACTTCCCCCCGGTCAAAAGGGCCATCTGAAAAAAGTGTAAAATCCAGAAAGGCAGGACAGGCCATGGAGAACTGGGAGCCTTGTTATGCTGATGGGCGGGATGTCAATTGCCAACAGCCACTCGGGAGAAGTGTATGGTGTTTCCTGAAACATCTAAAAAACAAAGCACCAGAGCCTAGGGCACTTCCACTTATGGTCCTATAGCTTAGGGAAATTAAAGTCAAAAAGACACAGCCACCCCAAAGGTTGGGACGGCTCTGTTTACAAGAACCTGGTTTACGGTACAAGTTCAATATCGCAGAAAGTGAAAAATGGATAAAGAAGTTGTGGTACTTACGTACAATGCAATATCACTCAGCAAGGAAATCTATGTCATCAGGCCCGTAGCAGCATAATGAGTGGATTCAGGTATGATGATTCTAACTGAAATAAGTCACACAGAGAAAGAAACATCATAAGATATCACTAATACACGGAATGTAAACTTGGCTACACAGGAACTGAATTCCAAAACAGAACAGGGTCTCAAATTAAGAAAACAAACTTATGCTTGCTTAAGGGGAAAGGTGAGTTGGGGTAATGCATAAAACCAGAGATTGAAATGAGCACAGATAAAGTTCCTTAAGCCAAATATGGAATAGACAAGAGCTACTCCTTGCTCAACGAAATGGACTCAACACCCCATATTAAACGCCTAAGAATGTACCTGACTAGGAAGTATATTAAAACCTATGGATTGCTATATCTCCGAAAGAGAATCAAGTGTGTGTACAGGGGCATAAACGCAGCAGTGATAGGACTGGAGAGGTTCGGTGAGCAAATGAAGACCCTTTGAAGTCATATTGCATGGTACCCATTCCACGGGTCTCAACTCTCCAGGTTTAAGGTATTCTTCCTTCAGCTAAAACATGCATGTGGAACCCAGAGTATGATCAACCGTGTGATCGGGAGACGTGTTTAAATATGTCTCAGTTTTCGTCCCCTGGTACTCGGGTGCAACATTCCAGACGCTTTACTAACACTCTCCCGACTTGGAGAGTCAGTGCCTTTAACCTCCTGTTTGGCCCAGTTTGCAATTTCTGTGGAAGATGAACAGGAATAGGGAGAACCAATGACAGACTAGCTGGAGGTGTCTGGACGGGCATATTTAACTCTCATTTCCCACCAGGAAGAGGAATTAACCAAAGGCTCATCGTGCCGTGCCAGAACCAGATTAGGGCCTGAAGCACTCCTGCGGTGTTGCGGCCAGCTCACGAGAAAGCGAGTTGAAGAAAGGAGCTCAGGGGCACTGTAATTCACAAACCTGCAGAGTTATAAATGACAGCTATCGTCCAAAAATATACTGAAGTAAGGCTGCCAAGAGGACTTGAAAGCGGGGCAGAATTGCAGGAAACCGATTTCAGGAGGTAGACTGGAATTGCATTGAAAGCATAGGAAAAGAGGCAGAACGTCCACAATGATGCACTTGGCCAAAAAGGGCGTATGCGTTTTTTCCTGAATATATTCAGGAAAAAACGCATACGCCCTTTTTGGCCAACCAAGCAAGCTTGCAAAGGAAATCTGCACTACAATGAAGTCTCACTTCCGCCGGGTCAAAAGGGCCATCTGAAAAAAGTGTAAAATCCAGAAAGGCAGGCCAGGCCATGGAGAACTGGGAGCCTTGTTATGCTGATGGGCGGGATGTCAATTGCCAACAGCCACTCGGGAGAAGTGTATGGTGTTTCCTGAAACATCTAAAAAACAAAGCACCAGAGCCTAGGGCACTTCCACTTATGGTCCTATAGCTTAGGGAAATTAAAATCAAAAAGACACAGCCACCCAAAAGGTTGGGACGGCTCTGTTTAAAAGAACCTGATTTACGGTACAAGTTCAATATCACAGAAAGTGAAAAATGGATAAAGAAGTTGTGGTACTTACGTACAATGCAATATCACTCAGCAAGGAAATCTATGTCATCAGGCCCGTGGCAGCATAATGAGTGGATTCAGGTGTGATGATTCTAACTGAAATAAGTCACACAGAGAAAGAAACATCATAAGATATCACTAACACACGGAATGTAAACTTGGCTACACAGGAACTGAATTCCAAAACAGAACAGGGTCTCAAATTTAGAAACCCAACTTATGCTTGCTTAAGGGGAAAGGTGAGTTGGGGTGCTGCATAAAACCAGAGATTGAAATGAGCACAGATAAAGTTCCTTAAGCCAAGTATGGAATAGACAAGAGCTACTCCTTGCTCAAGGAAATGGACTCAACACCCCATATTAAACGCCTAAGCATGTACCTGACTAGGAAGTATCTTAAAACCTATGGATTGCTATGTCTCCGAAAGAGAACCAAGCGTGTGTACAGGGGCATAAACGCAGCAGTGATAGGACTGGAGAGGTTCGGTGAGCAAATGAAGACCCTTTGAAGTCATATTGCATGGTACCCATTCCACGGGTCTCAACTCTCCAGGTTTAAGGTATTCTTCCTTCAGCTAAAACATGCATGTGGAACCCAGAGTATGATCAACCGTGTGATCGGGAGACGTGTTCCAATATGTGTCAGTTTTCGTCCCCTGGTACTCGGGTGCAACATTACAGACGCTTTACTAACACTCTCCCGACTTGGAGAGTCAGTGCCTTTAACCTCCTGTTTGGTCCAGTTTGCAATTTCTGCGGAAGATGAACAGGAATAGGGAGAACCAATGACAGACTAGCTGGAGGTGTCTGGACGGGCAAATTTAACTCTCATTTCCCACCAGGAAGAGGAATTAACCAAAGGCTCAGCGTGCCGTGCCGGAACCAGAATAGGGCCTGAAGCCATCCTGCGGTGTTGCGGCCAGCTCACGAGAAAGCGAGTTGAAGAAAGGAGCTCAGGGGCACTGTAATTCACAAACCTGCAGAGTTATAAATGACAGCTATCGTCCAAAAATATACTGAAGTAAGGCTGCCAAGAGGACTTGAAAGCGGGGCAGAATTGCAGGAAACCGATTTCAGGAGGTAGACTGGAATTGCATTGAAAGCATAGGAAAAGAGGCAGAACGTCCACAATGATGCACTTGGCCAAAAAGGGCGTATGCGTTTTTTCCTGAATATATTCAGGAAAAAACGCATACGCCCTTTTTGGCCAACCAAGCAAGCTTGCAAAGGAAATCTGCACTACAATGAAGTCTCACTTCCCCCCGGTCAAAAGGGCCATCTGAAAAAAGTGTAAAATCCAGAAAGGCAGGACAGGCCATGGAGAACTGGGAGCCTTGTTATGCTGATGGGCGGGATGTCAATTGCCAACAGCCACTCGGGAGAAGTGTATGGTGTTTCCTGAAACATCTAAAAAACAAAGCACCAGAGCCTAGGGCACTTCCACTTATGGTCCTATAGCTTAGGGAAATTAAAGTCAAAAAGACACAGCCACCCCAAAGGTTGGGACGGCTCTGTTTACAAGAACCTGATTTACGGTACAAGTTCAATATCGCAGAAAGTGAAAAATGGATAAAGAAGTTGTGGTACTTACGTACAATGCAATATCACTCAGCAAGGAAATCTATGTCATCAGGCCCGTAGCAGCATAATGAGTGGATTCAGGTATGATGATTCTAACTGAAATAAGTCACACAGAGAAAGAAACATCATAAGATATCACTAATACACGGAATGTAAACTTGGCTACACAGGAACTGAATTCCAAAACAGAACAGGGTCTCAAATTAAGAAAACAAACTTATGCTTCCTTAAGGGGAAAGGTGAGTTGGGGTAATGCATAAAACCAGAGATTGAAATGAGCACAGATAAAGTTCCTTAAGCCAAATATGGAATAGACAAGAGCTACTCCTTGCTCAAGGAAATGGACTCAACACCCCATATTAAACGCCTAAGCATGTACCTGACTAGGAAGTATCTTAAAACCTATGGATTGCTATGTCTCCGAAAGAGAACCAAGCATGTGTACAGGGGCATAAACGCAGCAGTGATAGGATTGGAGAGGTTCGGTGAGCAAATGAAGACCCTTTGAAGTCATATTGCATGGTACCCATTCCACGGGTCTCAACTCTCCAGGTTTAAGGTATTCTTCCTTCAGCTAAAACATGCATGTGGAACCCAGAGTATGATCAACCGTGTGATCGGGAGACGTGTTCCCATATGTGTCAGTTTTCGTCCCCTGGTACTCGGGTGCAACATTCCAGACGCTTTACTAACACTCTCCCGACTTGGAGAGTCAGTGCCTTTAACCTCCTGTTTGGCCCAGTTTGCAATTTCTGCGGAAGATGAACAGGAATAGGGAGAACCAATGACAGACTAGCTGGAGGTGTCTGGACGGGCAAATTTAACTCTCATTTCCCACCAGGAAGAGGAATTAACCAAAGGCTCAGCGTGCCGTGCCGGAACCAGAATAGGGCCTGAAGCCATCCTGCGGTGTTGCGGCCAGCTCACGAGAAAGCGAGTTGAAGAAAGGAGCTCAGGGGCACTGTAATTCACAAACCTGCAGAGTTATAAATGACAGCTCTCGTCCAAAAATATACTGAAGTAAGGCTGCCAAGAGGACTTGAAAGCGGGGCAGAATTGCAGGAAACCGATTTCAGGAGGTAGACTGGAATTGCATTGAAAGCATAGGAAAAGAGGCAGAACGTCCACAATGATGCACTTGGCCAAAAAGGGCGTATGCGTTTTTTCCTGAATATATTCAGGAAAAAACGCATACGCCCTTTTTGGCCAACCAAGCAAGCTTGCAAAGGAAATCTGCACTACAATGAAGTCTCACTTCCCCCCGGTCAAAAGGGCCATCTGAAAAAAGTGTAAAATCCAGAAAGGCAGGACAGGCCATGGAGAACTGGGAGCCTTGTTATGCTGATGGGCGGGATGTCAATTGCCAACAGCCACTCGGGAGAAGTGTATGGTGTTTCCTGAAACATCTAAAAAACAAAGCACCAGAGCCTAGGGCACTTCCACTTATGGTCCTATAGCTTAGGGAAATTAAAGTCAAAAAGACACAGCCACCCCAAAGGTTGGGACGGCTCTGTTTACAAGAACCTGGTTTACGGTACAAGTTCAATATCGCAGAAAGTGAAAAATAGATAAAGAAGTTGTGGTACTTACGAACAATGCAATATCACTCAGCAAGGAAATCTATGACATCAGGCCCGTAGCAGCATAATGAGTGGATTCAGGTATGATGATTCTAACTGAAATAAGTCACACAGAAAAAGAAACATCATAAGATATCACTAATACACGGAATGTAAACTTGGCTACACAGGAACTGAATTACAAAACAGAACAGGGTCTCAAATTTAGAAACCCAACTTATGCTTGCTTAAGGGGAAAGGTGAGTTGGGGTGCTGCATAAAAGCAGAGATTGAAATGAGCACAGATAAAGTTCCTTAAGCCAAATATGGAATAGACAAGAGCTACTCCTTGCTCAAGGAAATGGACTCAACACCCCATATTAAACGCCTAAGCATGTACCTGACTAGGAAGTATCTTAAAACCTATGGATTGCTATGTCTCCGAAAGAGAACCAAGCGTGTGTACAGGGGCATAAACGCAGCAGTGATAGGACTGGAGAGGTTCGGTGAGCAAATGAAGACCCTTTGAAGTCATATTGCATGGTACCCATTCCACGGGTCTCAACTCTCCAGGTTTAAGGTATTCTTCCTTCAGCTAAAACATGCATGTGGAACCCAGAGTATGATCAACCGTGTGATCGGGAGACGTGTTCCAATATGTGTCAGTTTTCGTCCCCTGGTACTCGGGTGCAACATTCCAGACGCTTTACTAACACTCTCCCGACTTGGAGAGTCAGTGCCTTTAACCTCCTGTTTGGCCCAGTTTGCAATTTCTGCGGAAGATGAACAGGAATAGGGAGAACCAATGACAGACTAGCTGGAGGTGTCTGGACGGGCAAATTTAACTCTCATTTCCCACCAGGAAGAGGAATTAACCAAAGGCTCAGCGTGCCGTGCCGGAACCAGATTAGGGCCTGAAGCCATCCTGCGGTGTTGCGGCCAGCTCACAAGAAAGCGAGTTGAAGAAAGGAGCTCAGGGGCACTGTAATTCACAAACCTGCAGAGTTATAAATGACAGCTATCGTCCAAAAATATACTGAAGTAAGGCTGCCAAGAGGACTTGAAAGCGGGGCAGAATTGCAGGAAACCGATTTCAGGAGGTAGACTGGAATTGCATTGAAAGCATAGGAAAAGAGGCAGAACGTCCACAATGATGCACTTGGCCAAAAAGGGCGTATGCGTTTTTTCCTGAATATATTCAGGAAAAAACGCATACGCCCTTTTTGGCCAACCAAGCAAGCTTGCAAAGGAAATCTGCACTACAATGAAGTCTCACTTCCCCCCGGTCAAAAGGGCCATCTGAAAAAAGTGTAAAATCCAGAAAGGCAGGACAGGCCATGGAGAACTGGGAGCCTTGTTATGCTGATGGGCGGGATGTCAATTGCCAACAGCCACTCGGGAGAAGTGTATGGTGTTTCCTGAAACATCTAAAAAACAAAGCACCAGAGCCTAGGGCACTTCCACTTATGGTCCTATAGCTTAGGGAAATTAAAATCAAAAGACACAGCCACCGCAAAGGTTGGGACGGCTCTGTTTACAAGAACCTGGTTTACGGTACAAGTACAATATCGCAGAAAGTGAAAAATGGATAAAGAAGTTGTGGTACTTACGTACAATGCAATATCATTCAGCAATGAAATCTATGTCATCAGGCCCGTAGCACCATAATGAGTGGATTCAGGTATGATGATTCTAACTGAAATAAGTCACACAGAAAAAGAAACATCATAAGATATCACTAATACACGGAATGTAAACTTGGCTACACAGGAACTGAATTCCAAAACAGAACAGGGTCTCAAATTTAGAAAACCAACTTATGCTTCCTTAAGGGGAAAGGTGAGTTGGGGGGCTGTATAAAACCAGAGATTGAAATGAGCACAGATAAAGTTCCTTAAGCCAAATATGGAATAGACAAGAGCTACTCCTTGCTCAACAAAATGGATTCAACACCCCATATTAAACACCTAAGAATGTACCTGACTAGGAAGTATCTTAAAACCCATGGATTGCTATGTCTCCAAAAGAGAATCAAGCGTGTGTGCAGGGTCATAAACGCAGCAGTGATAGGATTGGAGAGGTTCGGTGAGCAAATGAAGACCCTTTGAAGTCATATTGCATGGTACCCATTCCACGGGTCTCAACTCTCCAGGTTTAAGGTATTCTTCCTTCAGCTAAAACATGCATGTGGAACCCAGAGTATGATCAACCGTGTGATCGGGAGACGTGTTCCATTATGTCTCAGTTTTCGTCCCCTGGTACTCGGGTGCAACATTCCAGACGCTTTACTAACACTCTCCCGACTTGGAGAGTCAGTGCCTTTAACCTCCTGTTTGGCCCAGTTTGCAATTTCTGCGGAAGATGAACAGGAATAGGGAGAACCAATGACAGACTAGCTGGAGGTGTCTGGACGGGCAAATTTAACTCTCATTTCCCACCAGGAAGAGGAATTAACCAAAGGCTCAGCGTGCCGTGCCGGAACCAGATTAGGGCCTGAAGCCATCCTGCGGTGTTGCGGCCAGCTCACGAGAAAGCGAGTTGAAGAAAGGAGCTCAGGGGCACTGTAATTCACAAACCTGCAGAGTTATAAATGACAGCTATCGTCCAAAAATATACTGAAGTAAGGCTGCCAAGAGGACTTGAAAGCGGGGCAGAATTGCAGGAAACCGATTTCAGGAGGTAGACTGGAATTGCATTGAAAGCATAGGAAAAGAGGCAGAACGTCCACAATGATGCACTTGGCCAAAAAGGGCGTATGCGTTTTTTCCTGAATATATTCAGGAAAAAACGCATACGCCCTTTTTGGCCAACCAAGCAAGCTTGCAAAGGAAATCTGCACTACAATGAAGTCTCACTTCCCCCCGGTCAAAAGGGCCATCTGAAAAAAGTGTAAAATCCAGAAAGGCAGGACAGGCCATGGAGAACTGGGAGCCTTGTTATGCTGATGGGCGGGATGTCAATTGCCAACAGCCACTCGGGAGAAGTGTATGGTGTTTCCTGAAACATCTAAAAAACAAAGCAACAGAGCCTAGGGCACTTCCACTTATGGTCCTATAGCTTAGGGAAATTAAAATCAAAAGACACAGCCACCGCAAAGGTTGGGACGGCTCTGTTTACAAGAACCTGGTTTACGGTACAAGTACAATATCGCAGAAAGTGAAAAATGGATAAAGAAGTTGTGGTACTTACGTACAATGCAATATCATTCAGCAATGAAATCTATGTCATCAGGCCCGTAGCACCATAATGAGTGGATTCAGGTATGATGATTCTAACTGAAATAAGTCACACAGAAAAAGAAACATCATAAGATATCACTAATACACGGAATGTAAACTTGGCTACACAGGAACTGAATTACAAAACAGAACAGGGTCTCAAATTTAGAAAACCAACTTATGCTTCCTTAAGGGGAAAGGTGAGTTGGGGGGCTGCATAAAACCAGAGATTGAAATGAGCACAGATAAAGTTCCTTAAGCCAAATATGGAATAGACAAGAGCTACTCCTTGCTCAACAAAATGGATTCAACACCCCATATTAAACACCTAAGAATGTACCTGACTAGGAAGTATCTTAAAACCCATGGATTGCTATGTCTCCAAAAGAGAATCAAGCGTGTGTGCAGGGTCATAAACGCAGCAGTGATAGGATTGGAGAGGTTCGGTGAGCAAATGAAGACCCTTTGAAGTCATATTGCATGGTACCCATTCCACGGGTCTCAACTCTCCAGGTTTAAGGTATTCTTCCTTCAGCTAAAACATGCATGTGGAACCCAGAGTATGATCAACCGTGTGATCGGGAGACGTGTTCCATTATGTCTCAGTTATCGTCCCCTGGTACTCGGGTGCAACATTCCAGACGCTTTACTAACACTCTCCCGACTTGGAGAGTCAGTGCCTTTAACCTCCTGTTTGGCCCAGTTTGCAATTTCTGCGGAAGATGAACAGGAATAGGGAGAACCAATGACAGACTAGATGGAGGTGTCTGGACGGGCAAATTTAACTCTCATTTCCCACCAGGAAGAGGAATTAACCAAAGGCTCAGCGTGCCGTGCCGGAACCAGATTAGGGCCTGAAGCCATCCTGCGGTGTTGCGGCCAGCTCACGAGAAAGCGAGTTGAAGAAAGGAGCTCAGGGGCACTGTAATTCACAAACCTGCAGAGTTATAAATGACAGCTATCGTCCAAAAATATACTGAAGTAAGGCTGCCAAGAGGACTTGAAAGCGGGGCAGAATTGCAGGAAACCGATTTCAGGAGGTAGACTGGAATTGCATTTAAAGCATAGGAAAAGAGGCAGAACGTCCACAATGATGCACTTGGCCAAAAAGGGCGTATGCGTTTTTTCCTGAATATATTCAGGAAAAAACGCATACGCCCTTTTTGGCCAACCAAGCAAGCTTGCAAAGGAAATCTGCACTACAATGAAGTCTCACTTCCCCCCGGTCAAAAGGGCCATCTGAAAAAAGTGTAAAATCCAGAAAGGCAGGACAGGCCATGGAGAACTGGGAGCCTTGTTATGCTGATGGGCGGGATGTCAATTGCCAACAGCCACTCGGGAGAAGTGTATGGTGTTTCCTGAAACATCTAAAAAACAAAGCAACAGAGCCTAGGGCACTTCCACTTATGGTCCTATAGCTTAGGGAAATTAAAATCAAAAAGACACAGCCACCCCAAAGGTTGGGACGGCTCTGTTTACAAGAACCACGTTTACGGTACAAGTTCAATATCGCAGAAAGTGAAAAATAGATAAAGTAGTTGTGGTACTTACGTACAATGCAATATCACTCAGCAAGGAAATCTATGTCATCAGGCCCATAGCACCATAATGAGTGGATTCAGGTATGATGATTCTAACTGAAATAAGTCACACAGAGAAAGAAACATCATAAGATATCACTAATACACGGAATGTAAACTTGGCTACACAGGAACTGAATTCCAAAACAGAACAGGGTCTCAAATTTAGAAACCCAACTTATGCTTGCTTAAGGGGAAAGGTGAGTTGGGGTGCTGCATAAAACCAGAGATTGAAATGAGCACAGATAAAGTTCCTTAAGCCAAATATGGAATAGACAAGAGCTACTCCTTGCTCAACGAAATGGATTCAACACCCCATATTAAACACCTAAGAATATACCTGACTATTAAGTAGCTTAAAACCTAAGGAATGCTATGTCTCCGAAAGAGAATCAAGCGTGTGTACAGGGGCATAAACGCAGCAGTGATAGGATTGGAGAGGTTCGGTGAGCAAATGAAGACCCTTTGAAGTCATATTGCATGGTACCCATTCCACGGGTCTCAACTCTCCAGGTTTAAGGTATTCTTCCTTCAGCTAAAACATGCATGTGGAACCCAGAGTATGATCAACCGTGTGATCGGGTGACGTGTTCCATTATGTCTCAGTTTTCGTCCCCTGGTACTCGGGTGCAACATTCCAGACGCTTTACTAACACTCTCCCGACTTGGAGAGTCAGTGCCTTTAACCTCCTGTTTGGCCCAGTTTGCAATTTCTGCGGAAGATGAACAGGAATAGGGAGAACCAATGACAGACTAGCTGGAGGTGTCTGGACGGGCAAATTTAACTCTCATTTCCCACCAGGAAGAGGAATTAACCAAAGGCTCAGCGTGCCGTGCCGGAACCAGATTAGGGCCTGAAGCCATCCTGCGGTGTTGCGGCCAGCTCACGAGAAAGCGAGTTGAAGAAAGGAGCTCAGGGGCACTGTAATTCACAAACCTGCAGAGTTATAAATGACAGCTATCGTCCAAAAATATACTGAAGTAAGGCTGCCAAGAGGACTTGAAAGCGGGGCAGAATTGCAGGAAACCGATTTCAGGAGGTAGACTGGAATTGCATTGAAAGCATAGGAAAAGAGGCAGAACGTCCACAATGATGCACTTGGCCAAAAAGGGCGTATGCGTTTTTTCCTGAATATATTCAGGAAAAAACGCATACGCCCTTTTTGGCCAACCAAGCAAGCTTGCAAAGGAAATCTGCACTACAATGAAGTCTCACTTCCCCCCGGTCAAAAGGGCCATCTGAAAAAAGTGTAAAATCCAGAAAGGCAGGACAGGCCATGGAGAACTGGGAGCCTTGTTATGCTGATGGGCGGGATGTCAATTGCCAACAGCCACTCGGGAGAAGTGTATGGTGTTTCCTGAAACATCAAAAAAAACAAAGCAACAGAGCCTAGGGCACTTCCACTTATGGTCCTATAGCTTAGGGAAATTAAAATCAAAAAGACAGAGCCACCCCAAAGGTTGGAACGGCTCTGTTTACAAGAACCTGGTTTACGGTACAAGTTCAATATCGCAGAAAGTGAAAAATGGATAAAGAAGTTGTGGTACTTACGTACAATGCAGTATCACTCAGCAATGAAATCTATGTCATCAGGCCCGTAGCAGCATAATGAGTGGATTCAGGTATGATGATTCTAACTGAAATAAGTCACACAGAAAAAGAAACATCATAAGATATCACTAATACACGGAATGTAAACTTGGCTACACAGGAACTGAATTCCAAAACAGAACAGGGTCTCAAATTTAGAAACCCAACTTATGCTTGCTTAAGGGGAAAGGTGAGTTGGGGTGCTGCATAAAACCAGAGATTGAAATGAGCACAGATAAAGTTCCTTAAGCCAAATATGGAATAGACAAGAGCTACTCCTTGCTCAACGAAATGGATTCAACACCCCATATTAAACACCTAAGAATATACCTGACTATTAAGTAGCTTAAAACCTAAGGAATGCTATGTCTCCGAAAGAGAATCAAGCGTGTGTACAGGGGCATAAACGCAGAAGTGATAGGATTGGAGAGGTTCGGTGAGCAAATGAAGACCCTTTGAAGTCATATTGCATGGTACCCATTCCACGGGTCTCAACTCTCCAGGTTGAAGGTATTCTTCCTTCAGCTAAAACATGCATGTGGAACCCAGAGTATGATCAACCGTGTGATCGGGAGACGTGTTCCAATATGTGTCAGTTTTCGTCCCCTGGTACTCGGGTGCAACATTCCAGACGCTTTACTAACACTCTCCCGACTTGGAGAGTCAGTGCCTTTAACCTCCTGTTTGGCCCAGTTTGCAATTTCTGCGGAAGATGAACAGGAAGAGCGAGAACCAATGACAGACTAGCTGGAGGTGTCTGGACGGGCAAATTTAACTCTCATTTCCCACCAGGAAGAGGAATTAACCAAAGGCTCAGCGTGCCGTGCCGGAACCAGATTAGGGCCTGAAGCCATCCTGCGGTGTTGCGGCCAGCTCACGAGAAAGCGAGTTGAAGAAAGGAGCTCAGGGGCACTGTAATTCACAAACCTGCAGAGTTATAAATGACAGCTATCGTCCAAAAATATACTGAAGTAAGGCTGCCAAGAGGACTTGAAAGCGGGGCAGAATTGCAGGAAACCGATTTCAGGAGGTAGACTGGAATTGCATTGAAAGCATAGGAAAAGAGGCAGAACGTCCACAATGATGCACTTGGCCAAAAAGGGCGTATGCGTTTTTTCCTGAATATATTCAGGAAAAAACGCATACGCCCTTTTTGGCCAACCAAGCAAGCTTGCAAAGGAAATCTGCACTACAATGAAGTCTCACTTCCCCCCGGTCAAAAGGGCCATCTGAAAAAAGTGTAAAATCCAGAAAGGCAGGACAGGCCATGGAGAACTGGGAGCCTTGTTATGCTGATGGGCGGGATGTCAATTGCCAACAGCCACTCGGGAGAAGTGTATGGTGTTTCCTGAAACATCTAAAAAACAAAGCAACAGAGCCTAGGGCACTTCCACTTATGGTCCTATAGCTTAGGGAAATTAAAATCAAAAAGACACAGCCACCCCAAAGGTTGGGACGGCTCTGTTTACAAGAACCTGGTTTACGGTACAAGTTCAATATCGCAGAAAGTGAAAAATGGATAAAGAAGTTGTGGTACTTACGTACAATGCAGTATCACTCAGCAATGAAATCTATGTCATCAGGCCCGTAGCAGCATAATGAGTGGATTCAGGTACGATGATTCTAACTGAAATAAGTCACACAGGAAAAGAAACATCATAAGATATCACTAATACACGGAATGTAAACTTGGCTACACAGGAACTGAATTACAAAACAGAAAAGGGTCTCAAATATAGAAAACCAACTTATGCTTGCTTAAGGGGAAATGTGAGTTGGGGTGCTGCATAAAACCAGAGATTGAAATGAGCACAGATAAAGTTCCTTAAGCCAAATATGGAATAGACAAGAGCTACTCCTTGCTCAACGAAATGGACTCAACACCCCATATTAAATGCCTAAGAGTGTACCTGACTAGGAAGTATCTTAAAACCTATGGATTGCTATGTCTCTGAAAGAGAATCAAGTGTGTGTACAGGGGCATAAACGCAGCAGTGATAGGATTGGAGAGGTTCGGTGAGCAAATGAAGACCCTTTGAAGTCATATTGCATGGTACCCATTCCACGGGTCTCAACTCTCCAGGTTTAAGGTATTCTTCCTTCAGCTAAAACATGCATGTGGAACCCAGAGTATGATCAACCGTGTGATCGGGAGACGTGTTCCAATAGGTCTCAGTTTTCGTCCCCTGGTACTCGGGTGCAACATTCCAGACGCTTTACTAACACTCTCCCGACTTGGAGAGTCAGTGCTTTTAACCTCCTGTTTGGCCCAGTTTGCAATTTCTGCGGAAGATGAACAGGAATAGGGAGAACCAATGACAGACTAGCTGGAGGTGTCTGGACGGGCAAATTTAACTCTCATTTCCCACCAGGAAGAGGAATTAACCAAAGGCTCAGCGTGCCGTGCCGGAACCAGATTAGGGCCTGAAGCAATCCTGCGGTGTTGCGGCCAGCTCACGAGAAAGCGAGTTGAAGAAAGGAGCTCAGGGGCACTGTAATTCACAAACCTGCAGAGTTATAAATGACAGCTATCGTCCAAAAATATACTGAAGTAAGGCTGCCAAGAGGACTTGAAAGCGGGGCAGAATTGCAGGAAACCGATTTCAGGAGGTAGACTGGAATTGCATTGAAAGCATAGGAAAAGAGGCAGAACGTCCACAATGATGCACTTGGCCAAAAAGGGCGTATGCGTTTTTTCCTGAATATATTCAGGAAAAAACGCATACGCCCTTTTTGGCCAACCAAGCAAGCTTGCAAAGGAAATCTGCACTACAATGAAGTCTCACTTCCCCCCGGTCAAAAGGGCCATCTGAAAAAAGTGTAAAATCCAGAAAGGCAGGACAGGCCATGGAGAACTGGGAGCCTTGTTATGCTGATGGGCGGGATGTCAATTGCCAACAGCCACTCGGGAGAAGTGTATGGTGTTTCCTGAAACATCTAAAAAACAAAGCAACAGAGCCTAGGGCACTTCCACTTATGGTCCTATAGCTTAGGGAAATTAAAATCAAAAAGACACAGCCACCCCAAAGGTTGGGACGGCTCTGTTTACAAGAACCTGGTTTACGGTACAAGTACAATATCGCAGAAAGTGAAAAATGGATAAAGAAGTTGTGGTACTTATGTACAATGCAATATCACTCAGCAATGAAATCTATGTCATCAGGCCCGTAGCACCATAATGAGTGGATTCAGGTATGATGATTCTAACTGAAATAAGTCACACAGAAAAAGAAACATCATAAGATATCACTAATACACGGAATGTAAACTTGGCTACACAGGAACTGAAATACAAAACAGAAAAGGGTCTCAAATTTAGAAACCCAACTTATGCTTGCTTAAGGGGAAAGGTGAGTTGGGGTGCTGCATAAAACCAGAGATTGAAATGAGCACAGATAAAGTTCCTTAAGCCAAATATGGAATAGACAAGAGCTACTCCTTGCTCAACGAAATGGACTCAACACCCCATATTAAATGCCTAAGAGTGTACCTGACTAGGAAGTATCTTAAAACCTATGGATTGCTATGTCTCTGAAAGAGAATCAAGTGTGTGTACAGGGGCATAAACGCAGCAGTGATAGGATTGGAGAGGTTCGGTGAGCAAATGAAGACCCTTTGAAGTCATATTGCATGGTACCCATTCCACGGGTCTCAACTCTCCAGGTTGAAGGTATTCTTCCTTCAGCTAAAACATGCATGTGGAACCCAGAGTATGATCAACCGTGTGATCGGGAGACGTGTTCCAATAGGTCTCAGTTTTCGTCCCCTGGTACTCGGGTGCAACATTCCAGACGCTTTACTAACACTCTCCCGACTTGGAGAGTCAGTGCCTTTAACCTCCTGTTTGGCCCAGTTTGCAATTTCTGCGGAAGATGAACAGGAATAGGGAGAACCAATGACAGACTAGCTGGAGGTGTCTGGACGGGCAAATTTAACTCTCATTTCCCACCAGGAAGAGGAATTAACCAAAGGCTCAGCGTGCCGTGCCGGAACCAGATTAGGGCCTGAAGCAATCCTGCGGTGTTGCGGCCAGCTCACGAGAAAGCGAGTTGAAGAAAGGAGCTCAGGGGCACTGTAATTCACAAACCTGCAGAGTTATAAATGACAGCTATCGTCCAAAAATATACTGAAGTAAGGCTGCCAAGAGGACTTGAAAGCGGGGCAGAATTGCAGGAAACCGATTTCAGGAGGTAGACTGGAATTGCATTGAAAGCATAGGAAAAGAGGCAGAACGTCCACAATGATGCACTTGGCCAAAAAGGGCGTATGCGTTTTTTCCTGAATATATTCAGGAAAAAACGCATACGCCCTTTTTGGCCAACCAAGCAAGCTTGCAAAGGAAATCTGCACTACAATGAAGTCTCACTTCCCCCCGGTCAAAAGGGCCATCTGAAAAAAGTGTAAAATCCAGAAAGGCAGGACAGGCCATGGAGAACTGGGAGCCTTGTTATGCTGATGGGCGGGATGTCAATTGCCAACAGCCACTCGGGAGAAGTGTATGGTGTTTCCTGAAACATCTAAAAAACAAAGCAACAGAGCCTAGGGCACTTCCACTTATGGTCCAATAGCTTAGGGAAATTAAAATCAAAAAGACACAGCCACCCCAAAGGTTGGGACGGCTCTGTTTACAAGAACCTGGTTTACGGTACAAGTACAATATCGCAGAAAGTGAAAAATGGATAAAGAAGTTGTGGTACTTACGTACAATGCAATATCACTCAGCAATGAAATCTATGTCATCAGGCCCGTAGCACCATAATGAGTGGATTCAGGTATGATGATTCTAACTGAAATAAGTCACACAGAAAAAGAAACATCATAAGATATCACTAATACACGGAATGTAAACTTGGCTACACAGGAACTGAATTACAAAACAGAAAAGGGTCTCAAATTTAGAAAACCAACTTATGCTTGCTTAAGGGGAAAGGTGAGTTGGGGTGCTGCATAAAACCAGAGATTGAAATGAGCACAGATAAAGTTCCTTAAGCCAAATATGGAATAGACAAGAGCTACTCCTTGCTCAACGAAATGGACTCAACACCCCATATTAAATGCCTAAGAGTGTACCTGACTAGGAAGTATCTTAAAACCTATGGATTGCTATGTCTCTGAAAGAGAATCAAGTGTGTGTACAGGGGCATAAACGCAGCAGTGATAGGATTGGAGAGGTTCGGTGAGCAAATGAAGACCCTTTGAAGTCATATTGCATGGTACCCATTCCACGGGTCTCAACTCTCCAGGTTGAAGGTATTCTTCCTTCAGCTAAAACATGCATGTGGAACCCAGAGTATGATCAACCGTGTGATCGGGAGACGTGTTCCAATAGGTCTCAGTTTTCGTCCCCTGGTACTCGGGTGCAACATTCCAGACGCTTTACTAACACTCTCCCGACTTGGAGAGTCAGTGCCTTTAACCTCCTGTTTGGCCCAGTTTGCAATTTCTGCGGAAGATGAACAGGAATAGGGAGAACCAATGACAGACTAGCTGGAGGTGTCTGGACGGGCAAATTTAACTCTCATTTCCCACCAGGAAGAGGAATTAACCAAAGGCTCAGCGTGCCGTGCCGGAACCAGATTAGGGCCTGAAGCAATCCTGCGGTGTTGCGGCCAGCTCACGAGAAAGCGAGTTGAAGAAAGGAGCTCAGGGGCACTGTAATTCACAAACCTGCAGAGTTATAAATGACAGCTATCGTCCAAAAATATACTGAAGTAAGGCTGCCAAGAGGACTTGAAAGCGGGGCAGAATTGCAGGAAACCGATTTCAGGAGGTAGACTGGAATTGCATTGAAAGCATAGGAAAAGAGGCAGAACGTCCACAATGATGCACTTGGCCAAAAAGGGCGTATGCGTTTTTTCCTGAATATATTCAGGAAAAAACGCATACGCCCTTTTTGGCCAACCAAGCAAGCTTGCAAAGGAAATCTGCACTACAATGAAGTCTCACTTCCCCCCGGTCAAAAGGGCCATCTGAAAAAAGTGTAAAATCCAGAAAGGCAGGACAGGCCATGGAGAACTGGGAGCCTTGTTATGCTGATGGGCGGGATGTCAATTGCCAACAGCCACTCGGGAGAAGTGTATGGTGTTTCCTGAAACATCTAAAAAACAAAGCAACAGAGCCTAGGGCACTTCCACTTATGGTCCAATAGCTTAGGGAAATTAAAATCAAAAAGACACAGCCACCCCAAAGGTTGGGACGGCTCTGTTTACAAGAACCTGGTTTACGGTACAAGTACAATATCGCAGAAAGTGAAAAATGGATAAAGAAGTTGTGGTACTTACGTACAATGCAATATCACTCAGCAATGAAATCTATGTCATCAGGCCCGTAGCACCATAATGAGTGGATTCAGGTATGATGATTCTAACTGAAATAAGTCACACAGAAAAAGAAACATCATAAGATATCACTAATACACGGAATGTAAACTTGGCTACACAGGAACTGAATTCCAAAACAGAACAGGGTCTCAAATTTAGAAACCCAACTTATGCTTGCTTAAGGGGAAAGGTGAGTTGGGGTGCTGCATAAAACCAGAGATTGAAATGAGCACAGATAAATTTCCTTAAGCCAAATATGGAACAGACAACAGCTACTCCTTGCTCAACGAAACGGACTCATCACCCCATATTAAACACCTAAGAATGTACCTGACTATTAAGTAGCTTAAAACCTAAGGAATGCTATGTCTCCGAAAGAGAATCAAGCGTGTGTACAGGGGCATAAACGCAGCAGTGATAGGATTGGAGAGGTTCGGTGAGCAAATGAAGACCCTTTGAAGTCATATTGCATGGTACCCATTCCACGGGTCTCAACTCTCCAGGTTTAAGGTATTCTTCCTTCAGCTAAAACATGCATGTGGAACCCAGAGTATGATCAACCGTGTGATCGGGAGACGTGTTCCAATATGTGTCAGTTTTCGTCCCCTGGTACTCGGGTGCAACATTCCAGACGCTTTACTAACACTCTCCCGACTTGGAGAGTCAGTGCCTTTAACCTCCTGTTTGGCCCAGTTTGCAATTTCTGCGGAAGATGAACAGGAAGAGCGAGAACCAATGACAGACTAGCTGGAGGTGTCTGGACGGGCAAATTTAACTCTCATTTCCCACCAGGAAGAGGAATTAACCAAAGGCTCAGCGTGCCGTGCCGGAACCAGATTAGGGCCTGAAGCAATCCTGCGGTGTTGCGGCCAGCTCACGAGAAAGCGAGTTGAAGAAAGGAGCTCAGGGGCACTGTAATTCACAAACCTGCAGAGTTATAAATGACAGCTATCGTCCAAAAATATACTGAAGTAAGGCTGCCAAGAGGACTTGAAAGCGGGGCAGAATTGCAGGAAACCGATTTCAGGAGGTAGACTGGAATTGCATTGAAAGCATAGGAAAAGAGGCAGAACGTCCACAATGATGCACTTGGCCAAAAAGGGCGTATGCGTTTTTTCCTGAATATATTCAGGAAAAAACGCATACGCCCTTTTTGGCCAACCAAGCAAGCTTGCAAAGGAAATCTGCACTACAATGAAGTCTCACTTCCCCCCGGTCAAAAGGGCCATCTGAAAAAAGTGTAAAATCCAGAAAGGCAGGACAGGCCATGGAGAACTGGGAGCCTTGTTATGCTGATGGGCGGGATGTCAATTGCCAACAGCCACTCGGGAGAAGTGTATGGTGTTTCCTGAAACATCTAAAAAACAAAGCAACAGAGCCTAGGGCACTTCCACTTATGGTCCTATAGCTTAGGGAAATTAAAATCAAAAAGACACAGCCACCCCAAAGGTTGGGACGGCTCTGTTTACAAGAACCTGGTTTACGGTACAAGTTCAATATCGCAGAAAGTGAAAAATGGATAAAGAAGTTGTGGTACTTACGTACAATGCAGTATCACTCAGCAATGAAATCTATGTCATCAGGCCCGTAGCAGCATAATGAGTGGATTCAGGTACGATGATTCTAACTGAAATAAGTCACACAGGAAAAGAAACATCATAAGATATCACTAATACACGGAATGTAACCTTGGCTACACAGGAACTGAATTACAAAACAGAAAAGGGTCTCAAATTTAGAAACCCAACTTATGCTTGCTTAAGGGGAAAGGTGAGTTGGGGTGCTGCATAAAACCAGAGATTGAAATGAGCACAGATAAAGTTCCTTAAGCCAAATATGGAATAGACAAGAGCTACTCCTTGCTCAACGAAATGGACTCAACACCCCATATTAAACACCTAAGAATGTACCTGACTATTAAGTAGCTTAAAACCTAAGGAATGCTATGTCTCCGAAAGAGAATCAAGCGTGTGTACAGGGGCATAAACGCAGCAGTGATAGGATTGGAGAGGTTCGGTGAGCAAATGAAGACCCTTTGAAGTCATATTGCATGGTACCCATTCCACGGGTCTCAACTCTCCAGGTTTAAGGGATTCTTCCTTCAGCTAAAACATGCATGTGGAACCCAGAGTATGATCAACCGTGTGATCGGGAGACGTGTTCCAATATGTGTCAGTTTTCGTCCCCTGGTACTCGGGTGCAACATTCCAGACGCTTTACTAACACTCTCCCGACTTGGAGAGTCAGTGCCTTTAACCTCCTGTTTGGCCCAGTTTGCAATTTCTGCGGAAGATGAACAGGAATAGGGAGAACCAATGACAGACTAGCTGGAGGTGTCTGGACGGGCAAATTTAACTCTCATTTCCCACCAGGAAGAGGAATTAACCAAAGGCTCAGCGTGCCGTGCCGGAACCAGATTAGGGCCTGAAGCCATCCTGCGGTGTTGCGGCCAGCTCACGAGAAAGCGAGTTGAAGAAAGGAGCTCAGGGGCACTGTAATTCACAAACCTGCAGAGTTATAAATGACAGCTCTCGTCCAAAAATATACTGAAGTAAGGCTGCCAAGAGGACTTGAATGCGGGGCAGAATTGCAGGAAACCGATTTCAGGAGGTAGACTGGAATTGCATTGAAAGCATAGGAATAGAGGCAGAACGTCCACAATGATGCACTTGGCCAAAAAGGGCGTATGCGTTTTTTCCTGAATATATTCAGGAAAAAACGCATACGCCCTTTTTGGCCAACCAAGCAAGCTTGCAAAGGAAATCTGCACTACAATGAAGTCTCACTTCCCCCCGGTCAAAAGGGCCATCTGAAAAAAGTGTAAAATCCAGAAAGGCAGGACAGGCCATGGAGAACTGGGAGCCTTGTTATGCTGATGGGCGGGATGTCAATTGCCAACAGCCACTCGGGAGAAGTGTATGGTGTTTCCTGAAACATCTAAAAAACAAAGCAACAGAGCCTAGGGCACTTCCACTTATGGTCCTATAGCTTAGGGAAATTAAAATCAAAAGACACAGCCACCCCAAAGGTTGGGACGGCTCTGTTTACAAGAACCTGGTTTACGGTACAAGTTCAATATCGCAGAAAGTGAAAAATGGATAAAGAAGTTGTGGTACTTACGTACAATGCAATATCACTCAGCAATGAAATCTATGTCATCAGGCCCGTAGCAGCATAATGAGTGGATTCAGGTACGATGATTCTAACTGAAATAAGTCACACAGAAAAAGAAACATCATAAGATATCACTAATACACGGAATGTAAACTTGGCTACACAGGAACTGAATTACAAAACAGAACAGGGTCTCAAATTTAGAAAACCAACTTATGCTTGCTTAAGGGGAAAGGTGAGTTGGGGTGCTGCATAAAACCAGAGATTGAAATGAGCACAGATAAAGTTCCTTAAGCCAAATATGGAATAGACAAGAGCTACTCCTTGCTCAACGAAGTGGACTCAACACCCCATATTAAATGCCTAAGAGTGTACCTGACTAGGAAGTATCTTAAAACCTATGGATTGCTATGTCTCTGAAAGAGAATCAAGTGTGTGTACAGGGGCATAAACGCAGCAGTGATAGGATTGGAGAGGTTCGGTGAGCAAATGAAGACCCTTTGAAGTCATATTGCATGGTACCCATTCCACGGGTCTCAACTCTCCAGGTTTAAGGGATTCTTCCTTCAGCTAAAACATGCATGTGGAACCCAGAGTATGATCAACCGTGTGATCGGGAGACGTGTTCCAATATGTGTCAGTTTTCGTCCCCTGGTACTCGGGTGCAACATTCCAGACGCTTTACTAACACTCTCCCGACTTGGAGAGTCAGTGCCTTTAACCTCCTGTTTGGCCCAGTTTGCAATTTCTGCGGAAGATGAACAGGAATAGGGAGAACCAATGACAGACTAGCTGGAGGTGTCTGGACGGGCAAATTTAACTCTCATTTCCCACCAGGAAGAGGAATTAACCAAAGGCTCAGCATGCCGTGCCGGAACCAGATTAGGGCCTGAAGCCATCCTGCGGTGTTGCGGCCAGCTCACGAGAAAGCAAGTTGAAGAAAGGAGCTCAGGGGCACTGTAATTCACAAACCTGCAGAGTTATAAATGACAGCTATCGTCCAAAAATATACCGAAGTAAGGCTGCCAAGAGGACTTGAAAGCGGGGCAGAATTGCAGGAAACCGATTTCAGGAGGTAGACTGGAATTGCATTTAAAGCATAGGAAAAGAGGCAGAACGTCCACAATGATGCACTTGGCCAAAAAGGGCGTATGCGTTTTTTCCTGAATATATTCAGGAAAAAACGCATACGCCCTTTTTGGCCAACCAAGCAAGCTTGCAAAGGAAATCTGCACTACAATGAAGTCTCACTTCCCCCCGGTCAAAAGGGCCATCTGAAAAAAGTGTAAAATCCAGAAAGGCAGGACAGGCCATGGAGAACTGGGAGCCTTGTTATGCTGATGGGCGGGATGTCAATTGCCAACAGCCACTCGGGAGAAGTGTATGGTGTTTCCTGAAACATCTAAAAAACAAAGCAACAGAGCCTAGGGCACTTCCACTTATGGTCCTATAGCTTAGGGAAATTAAAATCAAAAGACACAGCCACCCCAAAGGTTGGGGCGGCTCTGTTTACAAGA
The DNA here is from genome assembly GCF_949774975.1 of Lagenorhynchus albirostris. NCBI lineage: Eukaryota > Metazoa > Chordata > Mammalia > Artiodactyla > Delphinidae > Lagenorhynchus > Lagenorhynchus albirostris. The sequence continues at coordinate 438,029 of NW_026783393.1, read as the reverse complement.
ACCTGGTTTACGGTACAAGTTCAATATCGCAGAAAGTGAAAAATGGATAACGAAGTTGTGGTACTTACGTACAATGCAGTATCACTCAGCAATGAAATCTATGTCATCAGGCCCGTAGCAGCATAATGAGTGGATTCAGGTATGATGATTCTAACTGAAATGTCAAACAGAAAAAGAAACATCATAAGATATCACTAATACACGGAATGTAAACTTGGCTACACAGGAACTGAATTACAAAACAGAACAGGGTCTCAAATTTAGAAACCCAACTTATGCTTGCTTAAGGGGAAAGGTGAGTTGGGGTGCTGCATAAAACCAGAGATTGAAATGAGCACAGATAAAGTTCCTTAAGCCAAATATGGAAGAGACAAGAGCTACTCCTTGCTCAACGAAATGGACTCAACACCCCATATTAAATGCCTAAGAGTGTACCTGACTAGGAAGTATCTTAAAACCTATGGATTGCTATGTCTCTGAAAGAGAATCAAGTGTGTGTACAGGGGCATAAACGCAGCAGTGATAGGACTGGAGAGGTTCGGTGAGCAAATGAAGACCCTTTGAAGTCATATTGCATGGTACCCATTCCACGGGTCTCAACTCTCCAGGTTGAAGGTATTCTTCCTTCAGCTAAAACATGCATGTGGAACCCAGAGTATGATCAACCGTGTGATCGGGAGACGTGTTCCAATATGTGTCAGTTTTCGTCCCCTGGTACTCGGGTGCAACATTCCAGACGCTTTACTAACACTCTCCCGACTTGGAGAGTCAGTGCCTTTAACCTCCTGTTTGGCCCAGTTTGCAATTTCTGCGGAAGATGAACAGGAATAGGGAGAACCAATGACAGACTAGCTGGAGGTGTCTGGACGGGCATATTTAACTCTCATTTCCCACCAGGAAGAGGAATTAACCAAAGGCTCAGCGTGCCGTGCCGGAACCAGATTAGGGCCTGAAGCCATCCTGCGGTGTTGCGGCCAGCTCACGAGAAAGCGAGTTGAAGAAAGGAGCTCAGGGGCACTGTAATTCACAAACCTGCAGAGTTATAAATGACAGCTATCGTCCAAAAATATACTGAAGTAAGGCTGCCAAGAGGACTTGAAAGCGGGGCAGAATTGCAGGAAACCGATTTCAGGAGGTAGACTGGAATTGCATTTAAAGCATAGGAAAAGAGGCAGAACGTCCACAATGATGCACTTGGCCAAAAAGGGCGTATGCGTTTTTTCCTGAATATATTCAGGAAAAAACGCATACGCCCTTTTTGGCCAACCAAGCAAGCTTGCAAAGGAAATCTGCACTACAATGAAGTCTCACTTCCCCCCGGTCAAAAGGGCCATCTGAAAAAAGTGTAAAATCCAGAAAGGCAGGACAGGCCATGGAGAACTGGGAGCCTTGTTATGCTGATGGGCGGGATGTCAATTGCCAACAGCCACTCGGGAGAAGTGTATGGTGTTTCCTGAAACATCTAAAAAACAAAGCACCAGAGCCTAGGGCACTTCCACTTATGGTCCTATAGCTTAGGGAAATTAAAGTCAAAAAGACACAGCCACCCCAAAGGTTGGGACCGCTCTGTTTACAAGAACCTGATTTACGGTACAAGTTCAATATCGCAGAAAGTGAAAAATGGATAAAGAAGTTGTGGTACTTACGTACAATGCAATATCACTCAGCAAGGAAATCTATGACATCAGGCCCGTAGCAGCATAATGAGTGGATTCAGGTATGATGATTCTAACTGAAATAAGTTACACAGAAAAAGAAACATCATAAGATATCACTAATACACGGAATGTAAACTTGGCTACACAGGAACTGAATTCCAAAACAGAACAGGGTCTCAAATTTAGAAACCCAACTTATGCTTGCTTAAGGGGAAAGGTGAGTTGGGGTGCTGCATAAAACCAGAGATTGAAATGAGCACAGATAAAGTTCCTTAAGCCAAATATGGAATAGACAAGAGCTACTCCTTGCTCAACGAAATGGACTCAACACCCCATATTAAATGCCTAAGAGTGTACCTGACTAGGAAGTATCTTAAAACCTATGGATTGCTATGTCTCTGAAAGAGAATCAAGTGTGTGTACAGGGGCATAAACGCAGCAGTGATAGGATTGGAGAGGTTCGGTGAGCAAATGAAGACCCTTTGAAGTCATATTGCATGGTACCCATTCCACGGGTCTCAACTCTCCAGGTTTAAGGTATTCTTCCTTCAGCTAAAACATGCATGTGGAACCCAGAGTATGATCAACCGTGTGATCGGGAGACGTGTTCCAATATGTCTCAGTTTTCGTCCCCTGGTACTCGGGTGCAACATTCCAGACGCTTTACTAACACTCTCCCGACTTGGAGAGTCAGTGCCTTTAACCTCCTGTTTGGCCCAGTTTGCAATTTCTGCGGAAGATGAACAGGAATAGGGAGAACCAATGACAGACTAGCTGGAGCTGTCTGGACGGGCAAATTTAACTCTCATTTCCCACCAGGAAGGGGAATTAACCAAAGGCTCAGCGTGCCGTGCCGGAACCAGATTAGGGCCTGAAGCCATCCTGCGGTGTTGCGGCCAGCTCACGAGAAAGCGAGTTGAAGAAAGGAGCTCAGGGGCACTGTAATTCACAAACCTGCAGAGTTATAAATGACAGCTATCGTCCAAAAATATACTGAAGTAAGGCTGCCAAGAGGACTTGAAAGCGGGGCAGAATTGCAGGAAACCGATTTCAGGAGGTAGACTGGAATTGCATTGAAAGCATAGGAAAAGAGGCAGAACGTCCACAATGATGCACTTGGCCAAAAAGGGCGTATGCGTTTTTTCCTGAATATATTCAGGAAAAAACGCATACGCCCTTTTTGGCCAACCAAGCAAGCTTGCAAAGGAAATCTGCACTACAATGAAGTCTCACTTCCCCCCGGTCAAAAGGGCCATCTGAAAAAAGTGTAAAATCCAGAAAGGCAGGACAGGCCATGGAGAACTGGGAGCCTTGTTATGCTGATGGGCGGGATGTCAATTGCCAACAGCCACTCGGGAGAAGTGTATGGTGTTTCCTGAAACATCTAAAAAACAAAGCAACAGAGCCTAGGGCACTTCCACTTATGTTCCTATAGCTTAGGGAAATTAAAATCAAAAAGACACAGCCACCCCAAAGGTTGGGACGGCTCTGTTTACAAGAACCTGGTTTACGGTACAAGTTCAATATCGCAGAAAGTGAAAAATGGATAAAGAAGTTGTGGTACTTACGTACAATGCAGTATCACTCAGCAATGAAATCTATGTCATCAGGCCCGTAGCAGCATAATGAGTGGATTCAGGTATGATGATTCTAACTGAAATAAGTCACACAGGAAAAGAAACATCATAAGATATCACTAATACACGGAATGTAACCTTGGCTACACAGGAACTGAATTCCAAAACAGAACAGGGTCTCAAATTTAGAAACCCAACTTATGCTTGCTTAAGGGGAAAGGTGAGTTGGGGTGCTGCATAAAACCAGAGATTGAAATGAGCACAGATAAAGTTCCTTAAGCCAAATATGGAATAGACAAGAGCTACTCCTTGCTCAACGAAATGGACTCAACACCCCATATTAAATGCCTAAGAGTGTACCTGACTAGGAAGTATCTTAAAACCTATGGATTGCTATGTCTCTGAAAGAGAATCAAGTGTGTGTACAGGGGCATAAACGCAGCAGTGATAGGATTGGAGAGGTTCGGTGAGCAAATGAAGACCCTTTGAAGTCATATTGCATGGTACCCATTCCACGGGTCTCAACTCTCCAGGTTTAAGGTATTCTTCCTTCAGCTAAAACATGCATGTGGAACCCAGAGTATGATCAACCGTGTGATCGGGAGACGTGTTCCAATATGTGTCAGTTTTCGTCCCCTGGTACTCGGGTGCAACATTCCAGACGCTTTACTAACACTCTCCCGACTTGGAGAGTCAGTGCCTTTAACCTCCTGTTTGGCCCAGTTTGCAATTTCTGCGGAAGATGAACAGGAATAGGGAGAACCAATGACAGACTAGCTGGAGGTGTCTGGACGGGCAAATTTAACTCTCATTTCCCACCAGGAAGAGGAATTAACCAAAGGCTCAGCGTGCCGTGCCGGAACCAGATTAGGGCCTGAAGCCATCCTGCGGTGTTGCGGCCAGCTCACGAGAAAGCGAGTTGAAGAAAGGAGCTCAGGGGCACTGTAATTCACAAACCTGCAGAGTTATAAATGACAGCTCTCGTCCAAAAATATACTGAAGTAAGGCTGCCAAGAGGACTTGAATGCGGGGCAGAATTGCAGGAAACCGATTTCAGGAGGTAGACTGGAATTGCATTGAAAGCATAGGAATAGAGGCAGAACGTCCACAATGATGCACTTGGCCAAAAAGGGCGTATGCGTTTTTTCCTGAATATATTCAGGAAAAAACGCATACGCCCTTTTTGGCCAACCAAGCAAGCTTGCAAAGGAAATCTGCACTACAATGAAGTCTCACTTCCCCCCGGTCAAAAGGGCCATCTGAAAAAAGTGTAAAATCCAGAAAGGCAGGACAGGCCATGGAGAACTGGGAGCCTTGTTATGCTGATGGGCGGGATGTCAATTGCCAACAGCCACTCGGGAGAAGTGTATGGTGTTTCCTGAAACATCTAAAAAACAAAGCAACAGAGCCTAGGGCACTTCCACTTATGGTCCTATAGCTTAGGGAAATTAAAATCAAAAGACACAGCCACCCCAAAGGTTGGGACGGCTCTGTTTACAAGAACCTGGTTTACGGTACAAGTTCAATATCGCAGAAAGTGAAAAATGGATAACGAAGTTGTGGTACTTACGTACAATGAAGTATCACTCAGCAATGAAATCTATGTCATCAGGCCCGTAGCAGCATAATGAGTGGATTCAGGTATGATGATTCTAACTGAAATAAGTCACACAGGAAAAGAAACATCATAAGATATCACTAATACACGGAATGTAACCTTGGCTACACAGGAACTGAATTCCAAAACAGAACAGGGTCTCAAATTTAGAAACCCAACTTATGCTTGCTTAAGGGGAAAGGTGAGTTGGGGTGCTGCATAAAACCAGAGATTGAAATGAGCACAGATAAAGTTCCTTAAGCCAAATATGGAATAGACAAGAGCTACTCCTTGCTCAACGAAATGGACTCAACACCCCATATTAAATGCCTAAGAGTGTACCTGACTAGGAAGTATCTTAAAACCTATGGATTGCTATGTCTCTGAAAGAGAATCAAGTGTGTGTACAGGGGCATAAACGCAGCAGTGATAGGATTGGAGAGGTTCGGTGAGCAAATGAAGACCCTTTGAAGTCATATTGCATGGTACCCATTCCACGGGTCTCAACTCTCCAGGTTTAAGGTATTCTTCCTTCAGCTAAAACATGCATGTGGAACCCAGAGTATGATCAACCGTGTGATCGGGAGACGTGTTCCAATATGTCTCAGTTTTCGTCCCCTGGTACTCGGGTGCAACATTCCAGACGCTTTACTAACACTCTCCCGACTTGGAGAGTCAGTGCCTTTAACCTCCTGTTTGGCCCAGTTTGCAATTTCTGCGGAAGATGAACAGGAATAGGGAGAACCAATGACAGACTAGCTGGAGCTGTCTGGACGGGCAAATTTAACTCTCATTTCCCACCAGGAAGGGGAATTAACCAAAGGCTCAGCGTGCCGTGCCGGAACCAGATTAGGGCCTGAAGCCATCCTGCGGTGTTGCGGCCAGCTCACGAGAAAGCGAGTTGAAGAAAGGAGCTCAGGGGCACTGTAATTCACAAACCTGCAGAGTTATAAATGACAGCTATCGTCCAAAAATATACTGAAGTAAGGCTGCCAAGAGGACTTGAAAGCGGGGCAGAATTGCAGGAAACCGATTTCAGGAGGTAGACTGGAATTGCATTGAAAGCATAGGAAAAGAGGCAGAACGTCCACAATGATGCACTTGGCCAAAAAGGGCGTATGCGTTTTTTCCTGAATATATTCAGGAAAAAACGCATACGCCCTTTTTGGCCAACCAAGCAAGCTTGCAAAGGAAATCTGCACTACAATGAAGTCTCACTTCCCCCCGGTCAAAAGGGCCATCTGAAAAAAGTGTAAAATCCAGAAAGGCAGGACAGGCCATGGAGAACTGGGAGCCTTGTTATGCGGATGGGCGGGATGTCAATTGCCAACAGCCACTCGGGAGAAGTGTATGGTGTTTCCTGAAACATCTAAAAAACAAAGCAACAGAGCCTAGGGCACTTCCACTTATGGTCCTATAGCTTAGGGAAATTAAAGTCAAAAAGACACAGCCACCCCAAAGGTTGGGACGGCTCTGTTTACAAGAACCTGGTTTACGGTACAAGTTCAATATCGCAGAAAGTGAAAAATGGATAAAGAAGTTGTGGTACTTACGTACAATGCAGTATCACTCAGCAATGAAATCTATGTCATCAGGCCCGTAGCAGCATAATGAGTGGATTCAGGTATGATGATTCTAACTGAAATAAGTCACACAGGAAAAGAAACATCATAAGATATCACTAATACACGGAATGTAACCTTGGCTACACAGGAACTGAATTCCAAAACAGAACAGGGTCTCAAATTTAGAAACCCAACTTATGCTTGCTTAAGGGGAAAGGTGAGTTGGGGTGCTGCATAAAACCAGAGATTGAAATGAGCACAGATAAAGTTCCTTAAGCCAAATATGGAATAGACAAGAGCTACTCCTTGCTCAACGAAATGGACTCAACACCCCATATTAAATGCCTAAGAGTGTACCTGACTAGGAAGTATCTTAAAACCTATGGATTGCTATGTCTCTGAAAGAGAATCAAGTGTGTGTACAGGGGCATAAACGCAGCAGTGATAGGATTGGAGAGGTTCGGTGAGCAAATGAAGACCCTTTGAAGTCATATTGCATGGTACCCATTCCACGGGTCTCAACTCTCCAGGTTTAAGGTATTCTTCCTTCAGCTAAAACATGCATGTGGAACCCAGAGTATGATCAACCGTGTGATCGGGAGACGTGTTCCAATATGTGTCAGTTTTCGTCCCCTGGTACTCGGGTGCAACATTCCAGACGCTTTACTAACACTCTCCCGACTTGGAGAGTCAGTGCCTTTAACCTCCTGTTTGGCCCAGTTTGCAATTTCTGCGGAAGATGAACAGGAATAGGGAGAACCAATGACAGACTAGCTGGAGGTGTCTGGACGGGCAAATTTAACTCCCATTTCCCACCAGGAATGGGAATTAACCAAAGGCTCAGCGTGCCGTGCCGGAACCAGATTAGGGCCTGAAGCCATCCTGCGGTGTTGCGGCCAGCTCACGAGAAAGCGAGTTGAAGAAAGGAGCTCAGGGGCACTGTAATTCACAAACCTGCAGAGTTATAAATGACAGCTATCGTCCAAAAATATACTGAAGTAAGGCTGCCAAGAGGACTTGAAAGCGGGGCAGAATTGCAGGAAACCGATTTCAGGAGGTAGACTGGAATTGCATTGAAAGCATAGGAAAAGAGGCAGAACGTCCACAATGATGCACTTGGCCAAAAAGGGCGTATGCGTTTTTTCCTGAATATATTCAGGAAAAAACGCATACGCCCTTTTTGGCCAACCAAGCAAGCTTGCAAAGGAAATCTGCACTACAATGAAGTCTCACTTCCCCCCGGTCAAAAGGGCCATCTGAAAAAAGTGTAAAATCCAGAAAGGCAGGACAGGCCATGGAGAACTGGGAGCCTTGTTATGCTGATGGGCGGGATGTCAATTGCCAACAGCCACTCGGGAGAAGTGTATGGTGTTTCCTGAAACATCTAAAAAACAAAGCAACAGAGCCTAGGGCACTTCCACTTATGGTCCTATAGCTTAGGGAAATTAAAATCAAAAGACACAGCCACCCCAAAGGTTGGGACGGCTCTGTTTACAAGAACCTGGTTTACGGTACAAGTTCAATATCGCAGAAAGTGAAAAATGGATAAAGAAGTTGTGGTACTTACGTACAATGCAGTATCACTCAGCAATGAAATCTATGTCATCAGGCCCGTAGCAGCATAATGAGTGGATTCAGGTATGATGATTCTAACTGAAGTAAGTCACACAGGAAAAGAAACATCATAAGATATCACTAATACACGGAATGTAACCTTGGCTACACAGGAACTGAATTACAAAACAGAACAGGGTCTCAAATTTAGAAACCCAACTTATGCTTGCTTAAGGGGAAAGGTGAGTTGGGGTGCTGCATAAAACCAGAGATTGAAATGAGCACAGATAAAGTTCCTTAAGCCAAATATGGAATAGACAAGAGCTACTCCTTGCTCAACGAAATGGACTCAACACCCCATATTAAATGCCTAAGAGTGTACCTGACTAGGAAGTATCTTAAAACCTATGGATTGCTATGTCTCTGAAAGAGAATCAAGTGTGTGTACAGGGGCATAAACGCAGCAGTGATAGGACTGGAGAGGTTCGGTGAGCAAATGAAGACCCTTTGAAGTCATATTGCATGGTACCCATTCCACGGGTCTCAACTCTCCAGGTTTAAGGTATTCTTCCTTCAGCTAAAACATGCATGTGGAACCCAGAGTATGATCAACCGTGTGATCGGGAGACGTGTTCCAATATGTGTCAGTTTTCGTCCCCTGGTACTCGGGTGCAACATTCCAGACGCTTTACTAACACTCTCCCGACTTGGAGAGTCAGTGCCTTTAACCTCCTGTTTGGCCCAGTTTGCAATTTCTGCGGAAGATGAACAGGAATAGGGAGAACCAATGACAGACTAGCTGGAGGTGTCTGGACGGGCAAATTTAACTCTCATTTCCCACCAGGAAGAGGAATTAACCAAAGGCTCAGGGTGCCGTGCCGGAACCAGATTAGGGCCTGAAGCCATCCTGCGGTGTTGCGGCCAGCTCACGAGAAAGCCAGTTGAAGAAAGGAGCTCAGGGGCACTGTAATTCACAAACCTGCAGAGTTATAAATGACAGCTATCGTCCAAAAATATACTGAAGTAAGGCTGCCAAGAGGACTTGAAAGCGGGGCAGAATTGCAGGAAACCGATTTCAGGAGGTAGACTGGAATTGCATTGAAAGCATAGGAAAAGAGGCAGAACGTCCACAATGATGCACTTGGCCAAAAAGGGCGTATGCGTTTTTTCCTGAATATATTCAGGAAAAAACGCATACGCTCTTTTTGGCCAACCAAGCAAGCTTGCAAAGGAAATCTGCACTACAATGAAGTCTCACTTCCCCCCGGTCAAAAGGGCCATCTGAAAAAAGTGTAAAATCCAGAAAGGCAGGACAGGCCATGGAGAACTGGGAGCCTTGTTATGCTGATGGGCGGGATGTAAATTGCCAACAGCCACTCGGGAGAAGTGTATGGTGTTTCCTGAAACATCTAAAAAACAAAGCAACAGAGCCTAGGGTACTTCCACTTATGGTCCTATAGCTTAGGGAAATTAAAATCAAAAAGACACAGCCACCCGAAAGGTTGGGACGGCTCTGATTACAAGAACCTGGTTTATGGTACAAGTTCAATATCGCAGAAAGTGAAAAATGGATAAAGAAGTTGTGGTACTTACGTACAATGCAGTATCACTCAGCAATGAAATCTATGTCATCAGGCCCATAGCAGCATAATGAGTGGATTCAGGTATGATGATTCTAACTGAAATAAGTCACACAGAAAAAGAAACATCATAAGATATCACTAATACACGGAATGTAACCTTGGCTACACAGGAACTGAATTCCAAAACAGAACAGGGTCTCAAATTTAGAAACCCAACTTATGCTTGCTTAAGGGGAAAGGTGAGTTGGGGTGCTGCATAAAACCAGAGATTGAAATGAGCACAGATAAAGTTCCTTAAGCCAAATATGGAATAGACAAGAGCTACTCCTTGCTCAACGAAATGGACTCAACACCCCATATTAAATGCCTAAGAGTGTACCTGACTAGGAAGTATCTTAAAACCTATGGATTGCTATGTCTCTGAAAGAGAATCAAGTGTGTGTACAGGGGCATAAACGCAGCAGTGATAGGATTGGAGAGGTTCGGTGAGCAAATGAAGACCCTTTGAAGTCATATTGCATGGTACCCATTCCACGGGTCTCAACTCTCCAGGTTTAAGGTATTCTTCCTTCAGCTAAAACATGCATGTGGAACCCAGAGTATGATCAACCGTGTGATCGGGAGACGTGTTCCAATATGTCTCAGTTTTCGTCCCCTGGTACTCGGGTGCAACATTCCAGACGCTTTACTAACACTCTCCCGACTTGGAGAGTCAGTGCCTTTAACCTCCTGTTTGGCCCAGTTTGCAATTTCTGCGGAAGATGAACAGGAATAGGGAGAACCAATGACAGACTAGCTGGAGCTGTCTGGACGGGCAAATTTAACTCTCATTTCCCACCAGGAAGGGGAATTAACCAAAGGCTCAGCGTGCCGTGCCGGAACCAGATTAGGGCCTGAAGCCATCCTGCGGTGTTGCGGCCAGCTCACGAGAAAGCGAGTTGAAGAAAGGAGCTCAGGGGCACTGTAATTCACAAACCTGCAGAGTTATAAATGACAGCTATCGTCCAAAAATATACTGAAGTAAGGCTGCCAAGAGGACTTGAAAGCGGGGCAGAATTGCAGGAAACCGATTTCAGGAGGTAGACTGGAATTGCATTGAAAGCATAGGAAAAGAGGCAGAACGTCCACAATGATGCACTTGGCCAAAAAGGGCGTATGCGTTTTTTCCTGAATATATTCAGGAAAAAACGCATACGCCCTTTTTGGCCAACCAAGCAAGCTTGCAAAGGAAATCTGCACTACAATGAAGTCTCACTTCCCCCCGGTCAAAAGGGCCATCTGAAAAAAGTGTAAAATCCAGAAAGGCAGGACAGGCCATGGAGAACTGGGAGCCTTGTTATGCTGATGGGCGGGATGTCAATTGCCAACAGCCACTCGGGAGAAGTGTATGGTGTTTCCTGAAACATCTAAAAAACAAAGCAACAGAGCCTAGGGCACTTCCACTTATGGTCCTATAGCTTAGGGAAATTAAAATCAAAAAGACACAGCCACCCCAAAGGTTGGGACGGCTCTGTTTACAAGAACCTGGTTTACGGTACAAGTTCAATATCGCAGAAAGTGAAAAATGGATAAAGAAGTTGTGGTACTTACGTACAATGCAGTATCACTCAGCAATGAAATCTATGTCATCAGGCCCGTAGCAGCATAATGAGTGGATTCAGGTATGATGATTCTAACTGAAATAAGTCACACAGGAAAAGAAACATCATAAGATATCACTAATACACGGAATGTAACCTTGGCTACACAGGAACTGAATTCCAAAACAGAACAGGGTCTCAAATTTAGAAACCCAACTTATGCTTGCTTAAGGGGAAAGGTGAGTTGGGGTGCTGCATAAAACCAGAGATTGAAATGAGCACAGATAAAGTTCCTTAAGCCAAATATGGAATAGACAAGAGCTACTCCTTGCTCAACGAAATGGACTCAACACCCCATATTAAATGCCTAAGAGTGTACCTGACTAGGAAGTATCTTAAAACCTATGGATTGCTATGTCTCTGAAAGAGAATCAAGTGTGTGTACAGGGGCATAAACGCAGCAGTGATAGGACTGGAGAGGTTCGGTGAGCAAATGAAGACCCTTTGAAGTCATATTGCATGGTACCCATTCCACGGGTCTCAACTCTCCAGGTTTAAGGTATTCTTCCTTCAGCTAAAACATGCATGTGGAACCCAGAGTATGATCAACCGTGTGATCGGGAGACGTGTTCCAATATGTGTCAGTTTTCGTCCCCTGGTACTCGGGTGCAACATTCCAGACGCTTTACTAACACTCTCCCGACTTGGAGAGTCAGTGCCTTTAACCTCCTGTTTGGCCCAGTTTGCAATTTCTGCGGAAGATGAACAGGAATAGGGAGAACCAATGACAGACTAGCTGGAGGTGTCTGGACGGGCAAATTTAACTCCCATTTCCCACCAGGAATGGGAATTAACCAAAGGCTCAGCGTGCCGTGCCGGAACCAGATTAGGGCCTGAAGCCATCCTGCGGTGTTGCGGCCAGCTCACGAGAAAGCGAGTTGAAGAAAGGAGCTCAGGGGCACTGTAATTCACAAACCTGCAGAGTTATAAATGACAGCTATCGTCCAAAAATATACTGAAGTAAGGCTGCCAAGAGGACTTGAAAGCGGGGCAGAATTGCAGGAAACCGATTTCAGGAGGTAGACTGGAATTGCATTGAAAGCATAGGAAAAGAGGCAGAACGTCCACAATGATGCACTTGGCCAAAAAGGGCGTATGCGTTTTTTCCTGAATATATTCAGGAAAAAACGCATACGCCCTTTTTGGCCAACCAAGCAAGCTTGCAAAGGAAATCTGCACTACAATGAAGTCTCACTTCCCCCCGGTCAAAAGGGCCATCTGAAAAAAGTGTAAAATCCAGAAAGGCAGGACAGGCCATGGAGAACTGGGAGCCTTGTTATGCTGATGGGCGGGATGTCAATTGCCAACAGCCACTCGGGAGAAGTGTATGGTGTTTCCTGAAACATCTAAAAAACAAAGCAACAGAGCCTAGGGCACTTCCACTTATGGTCCTATAGCTTAGGGAAATTAAAATCAAAAGACACAGCCACCCCAAAGGTTGGGACGGCTCTGTTTACAAGAACCTGGTTTACGGTACAAGTTCAATATCGCAGAAAGTGAAAAATGGATAAAGAAGTTGTGGTACTTACGTACAATGCAGTATCACTCAGCAATGAAATCTATGTCATCAGGCCCGTAGCAGCATAATGAGTGGATTCAGGTATGATGATTCTAACTGAAGTAAGTCACACAGGAAAAGAAACATCATAAGATATCACTAATACACGGAATGTAACCTTGGCTACACAGGAACAGAATTACAAAACAGAACAGGGTCTCAAATTTAGAAACCCAACTTATGCTTGCTTAAGGGGAAAGGTGAGTTGGGGTGCTGCATAAAACCAGAGATTGAAATGAGCACAGATAAAGTTCCTTAAGCCAAATATGGAATAGACAAGAGCTACTCCTTGCTCAACGAAATGGACTCAACACCCCATATTAAATGCCTAAGAGTGTACCTGACTAGGAAGTATCTTAAAACCTATGGATTGCTATGTCTCTGAAAGAGAATCAAGTGTGTGTACAGGGGCATAAACGCAGCAGTGATAGGACTGGAGAGGTTCGGTGAGCAAATGAAGACCCTTTGAAGTCATATTGCATGGTACCCATTCCACGGGTCTCAACTCTCCAGGTTTAAGGTATTCTTCCTTCAGCTAAAACATGCATGTGGAACCCAGAGTATGATCAACCGTGTGATCGGGAGACGTGTTCCAATATGTCTCAGTTTTCGTCCCCTGGTACTCGGGTGCAACATTCCAGACGCTTTACTAACACTCTCCCGACTTGGAGAGTCAGTGCCTTTAACCTCCTGTTTGGCCCAGTTTGCAATTTCTGCGGAAGATGAACAGGAATAGGGAGAACCAATGACAGACTAGCTGGAGGTGTCTGGACGGGCAAATTTAACTCTCATTTCCCACCAGGAAGAGGAATTAACCAAAGGCTCAGCATGCCGTGCCGGAACCAGATTAGGGCCTGAAGCCATCCTGCGGTGTTGCGGCCAGCTCACGAGAAAGCGAGTTGAAGAAAGGAGCTCAGGGGCACTGTAATTCACAAACCTGCAGAGTTATAAATGACAGCTATCGTCCAAAAATATACTGAAGTAAGGCTGCCAAGAGGACTTGAAAGCGGGGCAGAATTGCAGGAAACCGATTTCAGGAGGTAGACTGGAATTGCATTGAAAGCATAGGAAAAGAGGCAGAACGTCCACAATGATGCACTTGGCCAAAAAGGGCGTATGCGTTTTTTCCTGAATATATTCAGGAAAAAACGCATACGCCCTTTTTGGCCAACCAAGCAAGCTTGCAAAGGAAATCTGCACTACAATGAAGTCTCACTTCCCCCCGGTCAAAAGGGTCATCTGAAAAAAGTGTAAAATCCAGAAAGGCAGGACAGGCCATGGAGAACTGGGAGCCTTGTTATGCTGATGGGCGGGATGTAAATTGCCAACAGCCACTCGGGAGAAGTGTATGGTGTTTCCTGAAACATCTAAAAAACAAAGCAACAGAGCCTAGGGCACTTCCACTTATGGTCCTATAGCTTAGGGAAATTAAAATCAAAAGACACAGCCACCCCAAAGGTTGGGACGGCTCTGTTTACAAGAACCTGGTTTACGGTACAAGTTCAATATCGCAGAAAGTGAAAAATGGATAAAGAAGTTGTGGTACTTACGTACAATGCAATATCACTCAGCAATGAAATCTATGTCATCAGGCCCGTAGCAGCATAATGAGTGGATTCAGGTACGATGATTCTAACTGAAATAAGTCACACAGAAAAAGAAACATCATAAGATATCACTAATACACGGAATGTAAACTTGGCTACACAGGAACAGAATTACAAAACAGAACAGGGTCTCAAATTTAGAAACCCAACTTATGCTTGCTTAAGGGGAAAGGTGAGTTGGGGTGCTGCATAAAACCAGAGATTGAAATGAGCACAGATAAAGTTCCTTAAGCCAAATATGGAATAGACAAGAGCTACTCCTTGCTCAACGAAATGGACTCAACACCCCATATTAAATGCCTAAGAGTGTACCTGACTAGGAAGTATCTTAAAACCTATGGATTGCTATGTCTCTGAAAGAGAATCAAGTGTGTGTACAGGGGCATAAACGCAGCAGTGATAGGACTGGAGAGGTTCGGTGAGCAAATGAAGACCCTTTGAAGTCATATTGCATGGTACCCATTCCACGGGTCTCAACTCTCCAGGTTTAAGGTATTCTTCCTTCAGCTAAAACATGCATGTGGAACCCAGAGTATGATCAACCGTGTGATCGGGAGACGTGTTCCAATATGTGTCAGTTTTCGTCCCCTGGTACTCGGGTGCAACATTCCAGACGCTTTACTAACACTCTCCCGACTTGGAGAGTCAGTGCCTTTAACCTCCTTTTTGGCCCAGTTTGCAATTTCTGCGGAAGATGAACAGGAATAGGGAGAACCAATGACAGACTAGCTGGAGGTGTCTGGACGGGCAAATTTAACTCTCATTTCCCACCAGGAAGGGGAAATAACCAAAGGCTCAGCGTGCCGTGCCGGAACCAGATTAGGGCCTGAAGCCATCCTGCGGTGTTGCGGCCAGCTCACGAGAAAGCGAGTTGAAGAAAGGAGCTCAGGGGCACTGTAATTCACAAACCTGCAGAGTTATAAATGACAGCTATCGTCCAAAAATATACTGAAGTAAGGCTGCCAAGAGGACTTGAAAGCGGGGCAGAATTGCAGGAAACCGATTTCAGGAGGTAGACTGGAATTGCATTGAAAGCATAGGAAAAGAGGCAGAACGTCCACAATGATGCACTTGGCCCAAAAGGGCGTATGCGTTTTTTCCTGAATATATTCAGGAAAAAACGCATACGCCCTTTTTGGCCAACCAAGCAAGCTTGCAAAGGAAATCTGCACTACAATGAAGTCTCACTTCCCCCCGGTCAAAAGGGCCATCTGAAAAAAGTGTAAAATCCAGAAAGGCAGGACAGGCCATGGAGAACTGGGAGCCTTGTTATGCGGATGGGCGGGATGTCAATTGCCAACAGCCACTCGGGAGAAGTGTATGGTGTTTCCTGAAACATCTAAAAAACAAAGCAACAGAGCCTAGGGCACTTCCACTTATGGTCCTATAGCTTAGGGAAATTAAAGTCAAAAAGACACAGCCACCCCAAAGGTTGGGACGGCTCTGTTTACAAGAACCTGGTTTACGGTACAAGTTCAATATCGCAGAAAGTGAAAAATGGATAAAGAAGTTGTGGTACTTACGTACAATGCAATATCACTCAGCAAGGAAATCTATGTCATCAGGCCCGTAGCAGCATAATGAGTGGATTCAGGTATGATGATTCTAACTGAAATAAGTCACACAGAAAAAGAAACATCATAAGATATCACTAATACACGGAATGTAAACTAGGCTACACAGGAACTGAATTACAAAACAGAACAGGGTCTCAAATTTAGAAACCCAACTTATGCTTGCTTAAGGGGAAAGGTGAGTTGGGGTGCTGCATAAAACCAGAGATTGAAATGAGCACAGATAAAGTTCCTTAAGCCAAATATGGAATAGACAAGAGCTACTCCTTGCTCAACGAAATGGACTCAACACCCCATATTAAATGCCTAAGAGTGTACCTGACTAGGAAGTATCTTAAAACCTATGGATTGCTATGTCTCTGAAAGAGAATCAAGTGTGTGTACAGGGGCATAAACGCAGCAGTGATAGGATTGGAGAGGTTCGGTGAGCAAATGAAGACCCTTTGAAGTCATATTGCATGGTACCCATTCCACGGGTCTCAACTCTCCAGGTTTAAGGTATTCTTCCTTCAGCTAAAACATGCATGTGGAACCCAGAGTATGATCAACCGTGTGATCGGGAGACGTGTTCCAATATGTCTCAGTTTTCGTCCCCTGGTACTCGGGTGCAACATTCCAGACGCTTTACTAACACTCTCCCGACTTGGAGAGTCAGTGCCTTTAACCTCCTTTTTGGCCCAGTTTGCAATTGCTGCGGAAGACGAATAGGAATAGGGAGAACCAATGACAGACTAGCTGGAGGTGTCTGGACGGGCAAATTTAACTCTCATTTCCCACCAGGAAGGGGAATTAACCAAAGGCTCAGCGTGCCGTGCCGGAACCAGATTAGGGCCTGAAGCCATCCTGCGGTGTTGCGGCCAGCTCACGAGAAAGCGAGTTGAAGAAAGGAGCTCAGGGGCACTGTAATTCACAAACCTGCAGAGTTATAAATGACAGCTATCGTCCAAAAATATACTGAAGTAAGGCTGCCAAGAGGACTTGAAAGCGGGGCAGAATTGCAGGAAACCGATTTCAGGAGGTAGACTGGAATTGCATTGAAAGCATAGGAAAAGAGGCAGAACGTCCACAATGATGCACTTGGCCAAAAAGGGCGTATGCGTTTTTTCCTGAATATATTCAGGAAAAAACGCATACGCCCTTTTTGGCCAACCAAGCAAGCTTGCAAAGGAAATCTGCACTACAATGAAGTCTCACTTCCCCCCGGTCAAAAGGGCCATCTGAGAAAAGTGTAAAATCCAGAATGGCAGGACAGGCCATGGAGAACTGGGAGCCTTGTTATGCTGATGGGCGGGATGTAAATTGCCAACAGCCACTCGGGAGAAGTGTGTGGTGTTTCCTGAAACATCTAAAAAACAAAGCAACAGAGCCTAGGGCACTTCCACTTATGGTCCTATAGCTTAGGGAAATTAAAATCAAAAAGACACAGCCACCCCAATGGTTGGGACGGCTCTGTTTACAAGAACCTGGTTTACGGTACAAGTTCAATATCGCAGAAAGTGAAAAATGGATAAAGAAGTTGTGGTACTTACGTACAATGCAGTATCACTCAGCAATGAAATCTATGTCATCAGGCCCGTAGCAGCATAATGAGTGGATTCAGGTACGATGATTCTAACTGAAATAATTCACACAGGAAAAGAAACATCATAAGATATCACTAATACACGGAATGTAAACTTGGCTACACAGGAACTGAATTACAAAACAGAACAGGGTCTCAAATTTAGAAACCCAACTTATGCTTGCTTAAGGGGAAAGGTGAGTTGGGGTAATGCATAAAACCAGAGATTGAAATGAGCACAGATAAAGTTCCTTAAGCCAAATATGGAATAGACAAGAGCTACTCCTTGCTCAACGAAATGGACTCAACACCCCATATTAAATGCCTAAGAGTGTACCTGACTAGGAAGTATCTTAAAACCTATGGATTGCTATGTCTCTGAAAGAGAATCAAGTGTGTGTACAGGGGCATAAACGCAGCAGTGATAGGATTGGAGAGGTTCGGTGAGCAAATGAAGACCCTTTGAAGTCATATTTCATGGTACCCATTCCACGGGTCTCAACTCTCCAGGTTGAAGGTATTCTTCCTTCAGCTAAAACATGCATGTGGAACCCAGAGTATGATCAACCGTGTGATCGGGAGACGTGTTCCAATATGTCAGTTTTCGTCCCCTGGTACTCGGGTGCAACATTCCAGACGCTTTACTAACACTCTCCCGACTTGGAGAGTCAGTGCCTTTAACCTCCTGTTTGGCCCAGTTTGCAATTTCTGCGGAAGATGAACAGGAATAGGGAGAACCAATGACAGACTAGCTGGAGGTGTCTGGACGGGCAAATTTAACTCTCATTTCCCACCAGGAAGAGGAATTAACCAAAGGCTCAGCGTGCCGTGCCGGAACCAGATTAGGGCCTGAAGCCATCCTGCGGTGTTGCGGCCAGCTCACGAGAAAGCGAGTTGAAGAAAGGAGCTCAGGGGCACTGTAATTCACAAACCTGCAGAGTTATAAATGACAGCTATCGTCCAAAAATATACTGAAGTAAGGCTGCCAAGAGGACTTGAAAGCGGGGCAGAATTGCAGGAAACCGATTTCAGGAGGTAGACTGGAATTGCATTGAAAGCATAGGAAAAGAGGCAGAACGTCCACAATGATGCACTTGGCCAAAAAGGGCGTATGCGTTTTTTCCTGAATATATTCAGGAAAAAATGCATACGCCCTTTTTGGCCAACCAAGCAAGCTTGCAAAGGAAATCTGCACTACAATGAAGTCTCACTTCCCCCCGGTCAAAAGGGCCATCTGAAAAAAGTGTAAAATCCAGAAAGGCAGGACAGGCCATGGAGAACTGGGAGCCTTGTTATGCTGATGGGCGGGATGTCAATTGCCAACAGCCACTCGGGAGAAGTGTATGGTGTTTCCTGAAACATCTAAAAAACAAAGCAACAGAGCCTAGGGCACTTCCACTTATGGTCCTATAGCTTAGGGAAATTAAAATCAAAAAGACACAGCCACCCCAAAGGTTGGGACGGCTCTGTTTACAAGAACCTGGTTTACGGTACAAGTTCAATATCGCAGAAAGTGAAAAATGGATAAAGAAGTTGTGGTACTTACGTACAATGCAGTATCACTCAGCAATGAAATCTATGTCATCAGGCCCGTAGCAGCATAATGAGTGGATTCAGGTACGATGATTATAACTGAAATAAGTCACACAGGAAAAGAAACATCATAAGATATCACTAATACACGGAATGTAACCTTGGCTACACAGGAACTGAATTACAAAACAGAACAGGGTCTCAAATTTAGAAACCCAACTTATGCTTGCTTAAGGGGAAAGGTGAGTTGGGGTGCTGCATAAAACCAGAGATTGAAATGAGCACAGATAAAGTTCCTTAAGCCAAATATGGAATAGACAAGAGCTACTCCTTGCTCAACGAAATGGAATCAACACCCCATATTAAACACCTAAGAATATACCTGACTAGGAAGTATCTTAAAACCTATGGATTGCTATGTCTCCGAAAGAGAATCAAGCGTGTGTACAGGGGCATAAACGCAGCAGTGATAGGATTGGAGAGGTTCGGTGAGCAAATGAAGACCCTTTGAAGTCATATTGCATGGTACCCATTCCACGGGTCTCAACTCTCCAGGTTTAAGGGATTCTTCCTTCAGCTAAAACATGCATGTGGAACCCAGAGTATGATCAACCGTGTGATCGGGAGACGTGTTCCAATATGTGTCAGTTTTCGTCCCCTGGTACTCGGGTGCAACATTCCAGACCCTTTACTAACACTCTCCCGACTTGGAGAGTCAGTGCCTTTAACCTCCTGTTTGGCCCAGTTTGCAATTTCTGCGGAAGATGAACAGGAATAGGGAGAACCAATGACAGACTAGCTGGAGGTGTCTGGACGGGCAAATTTAACTCTCATTTCCCACCAGGAAGGGGAATTAACCAAAGGCTCAGCGTGCCGTGCCGGAACCAGATTAGGGCCTGAAGCCATCTTGCGGTGTTGCGGCCAGCTCACGAGAAAGCGAGTTGAAGAAAGGAGCTCAGGGGCACTGTAATTCACAAACCTGCAGAGTTATAAATGACAGCTATCGTCCAAAAATATACTGAAGTAAGGCTGCCAAGAGGACTTGAAAGCGGGGCAGAATTGCAGGAAACCGATTTCAGGAGGTAGACTGGAATTGCATTGAAAGCATAGGAAAAGAGGCAGAACGTCCACAATGATGCACTTGGCCAAAAAGGGCGTATGCGTTTTTTCCTGAATATATTCAGGAAAAAACGCATACGCCCTTTTTGGCCAACCAAGCAAGCTTGCAAAGGAAATCTGCACTACAATGAAGTCTCACTTCCCCCCGGTCAAAAGGGCCATCTGAAAAAAGTGTAAAATCCAGAAAGGCAGGACAGGCCATGGAGAACTGGGAGCCTTGTTATGCTGATGGGCGGGATGTCAATTGCCAACAGCCACTCGGGAGAAGTGTATGGTGTTTCCTGAAACATCTAAAAAACAAAGCAACAGAGCCTAGGGCACTTCCACTTATGGTCCTATAGCTTAGGGAAATTAAAATCAAAAAGACACAGCCACCCCAAAGGTTGGGACGGCTCTGTTTACAAGAACCTGGTTTACGGTACAAGTTCAATATCGCAGAAAGTGAAAAATGGATAAAGAAGTTGTGGTACTTACGTACAATGCAGTATCACTCAGCAATGAAATCTATGTCATCAGGCCCGTAGCAGCATAATGAGTGGATTCAGGTACGATGATTCTAACTGAAATAATTCACACAGGAAAAGAAACATCATAAGATATCACTAATACACGGAATGTAAACTTGGCTACACAGGAACTGAATTACAAAACAGAACAGGGTCTCAAATTTAGAAACCCAACTTATGCTTGCTTAAGGGGAAAGGTGAGTTGGGGTAATGCATAAAACCAGAGATTGAAATGAGCACAGATAAAGTTCCTTAAGCCAAATATGGAATAGACAAGAGCTACTCCTTGCTCAACGAAATGGACTCAACACCCCATATTAAATGCCTAAGAGTGTACCTGACTAGGAAGTATCTTAAAACCTATGGATTGCTATGTCTCTGAAAGAGAATCAAGTGTGTGTACAGGGGCATAAACGCAGCAGTGATAGGATTGGAGAGGTTCGGTGAGCAAATGAAGACCCTTTGAAATCATATTTCATGGTACCCATTCCACGGGTCTCAACTCTCCAGGTTGAAGGTATTCTTCCTTCAGCTAAAACATGCATGTGGAACCCAGAGTATGATCAACCGTGTGATCGGGAGACGTGTTCCAATATGTCAGTTTTCGTCCCCTGGTACTCGGGTGCAACATTCCAGACGCTTTACTAACACTCTCCCGACTTGGAGAGTCAGTGCCTTTAACCTCCTGTTTGGCCCAGTTTGCAATTTCTGCGGAAGATGAACAGGAATAGGGAGAACCAATGACAGACTAGCTGGAGCTGTCTGGACGGGCAAATTTAACTCTCATTTCCCACCAGGAAGAGGAATTAACCAAAGGCTCAGCGTGCCGTGCCGGAACCAGATTAGGGCCTGAAGCCATCCTGCGGTGTTGCGGCCAGCTCACGAGAAAGCGAGTTGAAGAAAGGAGCTCAGGGGCACTGTAATTCACAAACCTGCAGAGTTATAAATGACAGCTATCGTCCAAAAATATACTGAAGTAAGGCTGCCAAGAGGACTTGAAAGCGGGGCAGAATTGCAGGAAACCGATTTCAGGAGGTAGACTGGAATTGCATTGAAAGCATAGGAAAAGAGGCAGAACGTCCACAATGATGCACTTGGCCAAAAAGGGCGTATGCGTTTTTTCCTGAATATATTCAGGAAAAAATGCATACGCCCTTTTTGGCCAACCAAGCAAGCTTGCAAAGGAAATCTGCACTACAATGAAGTCTCACTTCCCCCCGGTCAAAAGGGCCATCTGAAAAAAGTGTAAAATCCAGAAAGGCAGGACAGGCCATGGAGAACTGGGAGCCTTGTTATGCTGATGGGCGGGATGTAAATTGCCAACAGCCACTCGGGAGAAGTGTATGGTGTTTCCTGAAACATCTAAAAAACAAAGCAACAGAGCCTAGGGCACTTCCACTTATGGTCCTATAGCTTAGGGAAATTAAAATCAAAAAGACACAGCCACCCCAAAGGTTGGGACGGCTCTGTTTACAAGAACCTGGTTTACGGTACAAGTTCAATATCGCAGAAAGTGAAAAATGGATAAAGAAGTTGTGGTACTTACGTACAATGCAGTATCACTCAGCAATGAAATCTATGTCATCAGGCCCGTAGCAGCATAATGAGTGGATTCAGGTACGATGATTATAACTGAAATAAGTCACACAGGAAAAGAAACATCATAAGATATCACTAATACACGGAATGTAACCTTGGCTACACAGGAACTGAATTACAAAACAGAACAGGGTCTCAAATTTAGAAACCCAACTTATGCTTGCTTAAGGGGAAAGGTGAGTTGGGGTGCTGCATAAAACCAGAGATTGAAATGAGCACAGATAAAGTTCCTTAAGCCAAATATGGAATAGACAAGAGCTACTCCTTGCTCAACGAAATGGAATCAACACCCCATATTAAACACCTAAGAATATACCTGACTAGGAAGTATCTTAAAACCTATGGATTGCTATGTCTCCGAAAGAGAATCAAGCGTGTGTACAGGGGCATAAACGCAGCAGTGATAGGATTGGAGAGGTTCGGTGAGCAAATGAAGACCCTTTGAAGTCATATTGCATGGTACCCATTCCACGGGTCTCAACTCTCCAGGTTTAAGGGATTCTTCCTTCAGCTAAAACATGCATGTGGAACCCAGAGTATGATCAACCGTGTGATCGGGAGACGTGTTCCAATATGTGTCAGTTTTCGTCCCCTGGTACTCGGGTGCAACATTCCAGACGCTTTACTAACACTCTCCCGACTTGGAGAGTCAGTGCCTTTAACCTCCTGTTTGGCCCAGTTTGCAATTTCTGCGGAAGATGAACAGGAATAGGGAGAACCAATGACAGACTAGCTGGAGGTGTCTGGACGGGCAAATTTAACTCTCATTTCCCACCAGGAAGGGGAATTAACCAAAGGCTCAGCGTGCCGTGCCGGAACCAGATTAGGGCCTGAAGCCATCTTGCGGTGTTGCGGCCAGCTCACGAGAAAGCGAGTTGAAGAAAGGAGCTCAGGGGCACTGTAATTCACAAACCTGCAGAGTTATAAATGACAGCTATCGTCCAAAAATATACTGAAGTAAGGCTGCCAAGAGGACTTGAAAGCGGGGCAGAATTGCAGGAAACCGATTTCAGGAGGTAGACTGGAATTGCATTGAAAGCATAGGAAAAGAGGCAGAACGTCCACAATGATGCACTTGGCCAAAAAGGGCGTATGCGTTTTTTCCTGAATATATTCAGGAAAAAACGCATATGCCCTTTTTGGCCAACCAAGCAAGCTTGCAAAGGAAATCTGCACTACAATGAAGTCTCACTTCCCCCCGGTCAAAAGGGCCATCTGAAAAAAATGTAAAATCCAGAAAGGCAGGACAGGCCATGGAGAACTGGGAGCCTTGTTATGCTGATGGGCGGGATGTAAATTGCCAACAGCCACTCGGGAGAAGTGTATGGTGTTTCCTGAAACATCTAAAAAACAAAGCAACAGAGCCTAGGGCACTTCCACTTATGGTCCTATAGCTTAGGGAAATTAAAATCAAAAAGACACAGCCACCCCAAAGGTTGGGACGGCTCTGTTTACAAGAACCTGGTTTACGGTACAAGTTCAATATCGCAGAAAGTGAAAAATGGATAAAGAAGTTGTGGTACTTACGTACAATGCAGTATCACTCAGCAATGAAATCTATGTCATCAGGCCCGTAGCAGCATAATGAGTGGATTCAGGTACGATGATTCTAACTGAAATAATTCACACAGGAAAAGAAACATCATAAGATATCACTAATACACGGAATGTAACCTTGGCTACACAGGAACTGAATTACAAAACAGAACAGGGTCTCAAATTTAGAAACCCAACTTATGCTTGCTTAAGGGGAAAGGTGAGTTGGGGTGCTGCATAAAACCAGAGATTGAAATGAGCACAGATAAAGTTCCTTAAGCCAAATATGGAATAGACAAGAGCTACTCCTTGCTCAACGAAATGGACTCAACACCCCATATTAAATGCCTAAGAGTGTACCTGACTAGGAAGTATCTTAAAACCTATGGATTGCTATGTCTCTGAAAGAGAATCAAGTGTGTGTACAGGGGCATAAACGCAGCAGTGATAGGATTGGAGAGGTTCGGTGAGCAAATGAAGACCCTTTGAAGTCATATTGCATGGTACCCATTCCACGGGTCTCAACTCTCCAGGTTTAAGGTATTCTTCCTTCAGCTAAAACATGCATGTGGAACCCAGAGTATGATCAACCATGTGATCGGGAGACGTGTTCCAATATGTGTCAGTTTTCTTCCCCTGGTACTCGGGTGCAACATTCCAGACGCTTTACTAACACTCTCCCGACTTGGAGAGTCAGTGCCTTTAACCTCCTGTTTGGCCCAGTTTGCAATTTCTGCGGAAGATGAACAGGAATAGGGAGAACCAATGACAGACTAGCTGGAGGTGTCTGGACGGGCAAATTTAACTCTCATTTCCCACCAGGAAGAGGAATTAACCAAAGGCTCAGCGTGCCGTGCCGGAACCAGATTAGGGCCTGAAGCAATCCTGCGGTGTTGCGGCCAGCTCACGAGAAAGCCAGTTGAAGAAAGGAGCTCAGGGGCACTGTAATTCACAAACCTGCAGAGTTATAAATGACAGCTATCGTCCAAAAATATACTGAAGTAAGGCTGCCAAGAGGACTTGAAAGCGGGGCAGAATTGCAGGAAACCGATTTCAGGAGGTAGACTGGAATTGCATTGAAAGCATAGGAAAAGAGGCAGAACGTCCACAATGATGCACTTGGCCAAAAAGGGCGTATGCGTTTTTTCCTGAATATATTCAGGAAAAAACGCATACGCCCTTTTTGGCCAACCAAGCAAGCTTGCAAAGGAAATCTGCACTACAATGAAGTCTCACTTCCCCCCGGTCAAAAGGGCCATCTGAAAATAGTGTAAAATCCAGAAAGGCAGGACAGACCATGGAGAACTGGGAGCCTTGTTATGCTGATGGGCGGGATGTAAATTGCCAACAGCCACTCGGGAGAAGTGTATGGTGTTTCCTGAAACATCTAAAAAACAAAGCAACAGAGCCTAGGGCACTTCCACTTATGGTCCTATAGCTTAGGGAAATTAAAATCAAAAAGACACAGCCACCCCAAAGGTTGGGACGGCTCTGTTTACAAGAACCTGGTTTACGGTACAAGTTCAATATCGCAGAAAGTGAAAAATGGATAAAGAAGTTGTGGTACTTACGTACAATGCAGTATCACTCAGCAATGAAATCTATGTCATCAGGCCCGTAGCAGCATAATGAGTTGATTCAGGTACGATGATTATAACTGAAATAAGTCACACAGGAAAAGAAACATCATAAGATATCACTAATACACGGAATGTAACCTTGGCTACACAGGAACTGAATTACAAAACAGAACAGGGTCTCAAATTTAGAAAACCAACTTATGCTTGCTTAAGGGGAAAGGTGAGTTGGGGTGCTGCATAAATCCAGAGATTGAAATGAGCACAGATAAAGTTCCTTAAGCCAAATATGGAATAGACAAGAGCTACTCCTTGCTCAACGAAATGGACTCAACACCCCATATTAAATGCCTAAGAGTGTACCTGACTAGGAAGTATCTTAAAACCTATGGATTGCTATGTCTCTGAAAGAGAATCAAGCGTGTGTACAGGGGCATAAACGCAGCAGTGATAGGATTGGAGAGGTTCGGTGAGCAAATGAAGACCCTTTGAAGTCATATTGCATGGTACCCATTCCACGGGTCTCAACTCTCCAGGTTGAAGGTATTCTTCCTTCAGCTAAAACATGCATGTGGAACCCAGAGTATGATCAACCGTGTGATCGGGAGACGTGTTCCAATATGTGTCAGTTTTCGTCCCCTGGTACACAGGTGCAACATTCCAGACGCTTTACTAACACTCTCCCGACTTGGAGAGTCAGTGCCTTTAACCTCCTGTTTGGCCCAGTTTGCAATTTCTGCGGAAGATGAACAGGAATAGGGAGAACCAATGAGAGACTAGCTGGAGGTGTCTGGACGGGCAAATTTAAATCTCATTTCCCACCAGGAAGAGGAATTAACCAAAGGCTCAGCGTGCCGTGCCGGAACCAGATTAGGGCCTGAAGCCATCCTGCGGTGTTGCGGCCAGCTCACGAGAAAGCGAGTTGAAGAAAGGAGCTCAGGGGCACTGTAATTCACAAACCTGCAGAGTTATAAATGACAGCTATCGTCCAAAAATATACTGAAGTAAGGCTGCCAAGAGGACTTGAAAGCGGGGCAGAATTGCAGGAAACCGATTTCAGGAGGTAGACTGGAATTGCATTGAAAGCATAGGAAAAGAGGCAGAACGTCCACAATGATGCACTTGGCCAAAAAGGGCGTATGCGTTTTTTCCTGAATATATTCAGGAAAAAACGCATACGCCCTTTTTGGCCAACCAAGCAAGCTTGCAAAGGAAATCTGCACTACAATGAAGTCTCACTTCCCCCCGGTCAAAAGGGCCATCTGAAAATAGTGTAAAATCCAGAAAGGCAGGACAGGCCATGGAGAACTGGGAGCCTTGTTATGCTGATGGGCGGGATGTAAATTGCCAACAGCCACTCGGGAGAAGTGTATGGTGTTTCCTGAAACATCTAAAAAACAAAGCAACAGAGCCTAGGGCACTTCCACTTATGGTCCTATAGCTTAGGGAAATTAAAATCAAAAAGACACAGCCACCCCAAAGGTTGGGACGGCTCTGTTTACAAGAACCTGGTTTACGGTACAAGTTCAATATCGCAGAAAGTGAAAAATGGATAAAGAAGTTGTGGTACTTACGTACAATGCAGTATCACTCAGCAATGAAATCTATGTCATCAGGCCCGTAGCAGCATAATGAGTTGATTCAGGTACGATGATTATAACTGAAATAAGTCACACAGGAAAAGAAACATCATAAGATATCACTAATACACGGAATGTAACCTTGGCTACACAGGAACTGAATTACAAAACAGAACAGGGTCTCAAATTTAGAAAACCAACTTATGCTTGCTTAAGGGGAAAGGTGAGTTGGGGTGCTGCATAAATCCAGAGATTGAAATGAGCACAGATAAAGTTCCTTAAGCCAAATATGGAATAGACAAGAGCTACTCCTTGCTCAACGAAATGGACTCAACACCCCATATTAAATGCCTAAGAGTGTACCTGACTAGGAAGTATCTTAAAACCTATGGATTGCTATGTCTCTGAAAGAGAATCAAGCGTGTGTACAGGGGCATAAACGCAGCAGTGATAGGATTGGAGAGGTTCGGTGAGCAAATGAAGACCCTTTGAAGTCATATTGCATGGTACCCATTCCACGGGTCTCAACTCTCCAGGTTGAAGGTATTCTTCCTTCAGCTAAAACATGCATGTGGAACCCAGAGTATGATCAACCGTGTGATCGGGAGACGTGTTCCAATATGTGTCAGTTTTCGTCCCCTGGTACACAGGTGCAACATTCCAGACGCTTTACTAACACTCTCCCGACTTGGAGAGTCAGTGCCTTTAACCTCCTGTTTGGCCCAGTTTGCAATTTCTGCGGAAGATGAACAGGAATAGGGAGAACCAATGAGAGACTAGCTGGAGGTGTCTGGACGGGCAAATTTAAATCTCATTTCCCACCAGGAAGAGGAATTAACCAAAGGCTCAGCGTGCCGTGCCGGAACCAGATTAGGGCCTGAAGCCATCCTGCGGTGTTGCGGCCAGCTCACGAGAAAGCGAGTTGAAGAAAGGAGCTCAGGGGCACTGTAATTCACAAACCTGCAGAGTTATAAATGACAGCTATCGTCCAAAAATATACTGAAGTAAGGCTGCCAAGAGGACTTGAAAGCGGGGCAGAATTGCAGGAAACCGATTTCAGGAGGTAGACTGGAATTGCATTGAAAGCATAGGAAAAGAGGCAGAACGTCCACAATGATGCACTTGGCCAAAAAGGGCGTATGCGTTTTTTCCTGAATATATTCAGGAAAAAACGCATACGCCCTTTTTGGCCAACCAAGCAAGCTTGCAAAGGAAATCTGCACTACAATGAAGTCTCACTTCTCCCCGGTCAAAAGGGCCATCTGAAAAAAGTGTAAAATCCAGAAAGGCAGGACAGGCCATGGAGAACTGGGAGCCTTGTTATGCTGATGGGCGGGATGTAAATTGCCAACAGCCACTCGGGAGAAGTGTATGGTGTTTCCTGAAACATCTAAAAAACAAAGCAACAGAGCCTAGGGCACTTCCACTTATGGTCCTATAGCTTAGGGAAATTAAAATCAAAAAGACACAGCCACCCCAATGGTTGGGACGGCTCTGTTTACAAGAACCTGGTTTACGGTACAAGTTCAATATCGCAGAAAGTGAAAAATGGATAAAGAAGTTGTGGTACTTACGTACAATGCAGTATCACTCAGCAATGAAATCTATGTCATCAGGCCCGTAGCAGCATAATGAGTGGATTCAGGTATGATGATTCTAACTGAAATGAGTCACACAGAAAAAGAAACATCATAAGATATCACTAATAGACGGAATGTAAACTTGGCTACACAGGAACTGAATTACAAAACAGAACAGGGTCTCAAATTTAGAAAACCAACTTATGCTTGCTTAAGGGGAAAGGTGAGTTGGGGTGCTGCATAAAACCAGAGATTGAAATGAGCACAGATAAAGTTCCTTAAGCCAAATATGGAAGAGACAAGAGCTACTCCTTGCTCAACGAAATGGACTCAACACCCCATATTAAATGCCTAAGAGTGTACCTGACTAGGAAGTATCTTAAAACCTATGGATTGCTATGTCTCTGAAAGAGAATCAAGTGTGTGTACAGGGGCATAAACGCAGCAGTGATAGGATTGGAGAGGTTCGGTGAGCAAATGAAGACCCTTTGAAGTCATATTGCATGGTACCCATTCCACGGGTCTCAACTCTCCAGGTTTAAGGTATTCTTCCTTCAGCTAAAACATGCATGTGGAACCCAGAGTATGATCAACCGTGTGATCGGGAGACATGTTCCAATATGTGTCAGTTTTCGTCCCCTGGTACTCGGGTGCAACATTCCAGACGCTTTACTAACACTCTCCCGACTTGGAGAGTCAGTGCCTTTAACCTCCTGTTTGGCCCAGTTTGCAATTTCTGCGGAAGACGAACAGGAATAGGGAGAACCAATGACAGACTAGCTGGAGGTGTCTGGACGGGCAAATTTAACTCTCATTTCCCACCAGGAAGAGGAATTAACCAAAGGCTCAGCGTGCCGTGCCGGAACCAGATTAGGGCCTGAAGCCATCCTGCGGTGTTGCGGCCAGCTCACGAGAAAGCCAGTTGAAGAAAGGAGCTCAGGGGCACTGTAATTCACAAACCTGCCGAGTTATAAATGACAGCTATCGTCCAAAAATATACTGAAGTAAGGCTGCCAAGAGGACTTGAAAGCGGGGCAGAATTGCAGGAAACCGATTTCAGGAGGTAGACTGGAATTGCATTGAAAGCATAGGAAAAGAGGCAGAACGTCCACAATGATGCACTTGGCCAAAAAGGGCGTATGCGTTTTTTCCTGAATATATTCAGGAAAAAACGCATATGCCCTTTTTGGCCAACCAAGCAAGCTTGCAAAGGAAATCTGCACTACAATGAAGTCTCACTTCCCCCCGGTCAAAAGGGCCATCTGAAAAAAGTGTAAAATGCAGAAAGGCAGGACAGGCCATGGAGAACTGGGAGCCTTGTTATGCTGATGGGCGGGATGTAAATTGCCAACAGCCACTCGGGAGAAGTGTGTGGTGTTTCCTGAAACATCTAAAAAACAAAGCAACAGAGCCTAGGGCACTTCCACTTATGGTCCTATAGCTTAGGGAAATTAAAATCAAAAAGACACAGCCACCCCAAAGGTTGGGACGGCTCTGTTTACAAGAACCTGGTTTACGGTACAAGTTCAATATCGCAGAAAGTGAAAAATGGATAAAGAAGTTGTGGTACTTACGTACAATGCAATATCACTCAGCAATGAAATCTATGTCATCAGGCCCGTAGCAGCATAATGAGTGGATTCAGGTATGATGATTCTAACTGAAATAAGTCACACAGGAAAAGAAACATCATAAGATATCACTAATACACGGAATGTAACCTTGGCTACACAGGAACTGAATTACAAAACAGAACAGGGTCTCAAATTTAGAAACCCAACTTATGCTTGCTTAAGGGGAAAGGTGAGTTGGGGTGCTGCATAAAACCAGAGATTGAAATGAGCACAGATAAAGTTCCTTAAGCCAAATATGGAATAGACAAGAGCTACTCCTTGCTCAACGAAATGGAATCAACACCCCATATTAAACACCTAAGAATATACCTGACTAGGAAGTATCTTAAAACCTATGGATTGCTATGTCTCCGAAAGAGAATCAAGCGTGTGTACAGGGGCATAAACGCAGCAGTGATAGGATTGGAGAGATTCGGTGAGCAAATGAAGACCCTTTGAAGTCATATTGCATGGTACCCATTCCACGGGTCTCAACTCTCCAGGTTTAAGGTATTCTTCCTTCAGCTAAAACATGCATGTGGAACCCAGAGTATGATCAACCGTGTGATCGGGAGACGTGTTCCAATATGTGTCAGTTTTCGTCCCCTGGTACTCGGGTGCAACATTCCAGACGCTTTACTAACACTCTCCCGACTTGGAGAGTCAGTGCCTTTAACCTCCTGTTTGGCCCAGTTTGCAATTTCTGCGGAAGATGAACAGGAATAGGGAGAACCAATGACAGACTAGCTGGAGGTGTCTGGACGGGCAAATTTAACTCTCATTTCCCACCAGGAAGGGGAATTAACCAAAGGCTCAGCGTGCCGTGCCGGAACCAGATTAGGGCCTGAAGCCATCTTGCGGTGTTGCGGCCAGCTCACGAGAAAGCGAGTTGAAGAAAGGAGCTCAGGGGCACTGTAATTCACAAACCTGCAGAGTTATAAATGACAGCTATCGTCCAAAAATATACTGAAGTAAGGCTGCCAAGAGGACTTGAAAGCGGGGCAGAATTGCAGGAAACCGATTTCAGGAGGTAGACTGGAATTGCATTGAAAGCATAGGAAAAGAGGCAGAACGTCCACAATGATGCACTTGGCCAAAAAGGGCGTATGCGTTTTTTCCTGAATATATTCAGGAAAAAACGCATACGCCCTTTTTGGCCAACCAAGCAAGCTTGCAAAGGAAATCTGCACTACAATGAAGTCTCACTTCCCCCCGGTCAAAAGGGCCATCTGAAAAAAGTGTAAAATCCAGAAAGGCAGGACAGGCCATGGAGAACTGGGAGCCTTGTTATGCTGATGGGCGGGATGTCAATTGCCAACAGCCACTCGGGAGAAGTGTATGGTGTTTCCTGAAACATCTAAAAAACAAAGCAACAGAGCCTAGGGCACTTCCACTTATGGTCCTATAGCTTAGGGAAATTAAAATCAAAAGACACAGCCACCCCAAAGGTTGGGACGGCTCTGTTTACAAGAACCTGGTTTACGGTACAAGTTCAATATCGCAGAAAGTGAAAAATGGATAAAGAAGTTGTGGTACTTACGTACAATGCAATATCACTCAGCAAGGAAATCTATGTCATCAGGCCCGTAGCAGCATAATGAGTGGATTCAGGTACGATGATTCTAACTG
The DNA here is from genome assembly GCF_949774975.1 of Lagenorhynchus albirostris. Classification (NCBI taxonomy): domain Eukaryota; kingdom Metazoa; phylum Chordata; class Mammalia; order Artiodactyla; family Delphinidae; genus Lagenorhynchus; species Lagenorhynchus albirostris. Next base: position 406,283 of record NW_026783393.1, on the reverse strand, counting down.
AAATAAGTCACACAGAAAAAGAAACATCATAAGATATCACTAATACACGGAATGTAAACTTGGCTACACAGGAACTGAATTACAAAACAGAACAGGGTCTCAAATTTAGAAACCCAACTTATGCTTGCTTAAGGGGAAAGGTGAGTTGGGGTGCTGCATAAAACCAGAGATTGAAATGAGCACAGATAAAGTTCCTTAAGCCAAATATGGAATAGACAAGAGCTACTCCTTGCTCAACGAAATGGACTCAACACCCCATATTAAATGCCTAAGAGTGTACCTGACTAGGAAGTATCTTAAAACCTATGGATTGCTATGTCTCTGAAAGAGAATCAAGTGTGTGTACAGGGGCATAAACGCAGCAGTGATAGGACTGGAGAGGTTCGGTGAGAAAATGAAAACCCTTTGAAGTCATATTGCATGGTACCCATTCCACGGGTCTCAACTCTCCAGGTTGAAGGGATTCTTCCTTCAGCTAAAACATGCATGTGGAACCCAGAGTATGATCAACCGTGTGATCGGGAGACGTGTTCCAATATGTGTCAGTTTTCGTCCCCTGGTACTCGGGTGCAACATTCCAGACGCTTTACTAACACTCTCCCGACTTGGAGAGTCAGTGCCTTTAACCTCCTGTTTGGCCCAGTTTGCAATTTCTGCGGAAGATGAACAGGAATAGGGAGAACCAATGACAGACTAGCTGGAGGTGTCTGGACGGGCAAATTTAACTCTCATTTCCCACCAGGAAGAGGAATTAACCAAAGGCTCAGCGTGCCGTGCCGGAACCAGATTAGGGCCTGAAGCCATCCTGCGGTGTTGCGGCCAGCTCACGAGAAAGCGAGTTGAAGAAAGGAGCTCAGGGGCACTGTAATTCACAAACCTGCAGAGTTATAAATGACAGCTATCGTCCAAAAATATACTGAAGTAAGGCTGCCAAGAGGACTTGAAAGCGGGGCAGAATTGCAGGAAACCGATTTCAGGAGGTAGACTGGAATTGCATTGAAAGCATAGGAAAAGAGGCAGAACGTCCACAATGATGCACTTGGCCAAAAAGGGCGTATGCGTTTTTTCCTGAATATATTCAGGAAAAAACGCATATGCCCTTTTTGGCCAACCAAGCAAGCTTGCAAAGGAAATCTGCACTACAATGAAGTCTCACTTCCCCCCGGTCAAAAGGGCCATCTGAAAAAAGTGTAAAATGCAGAAAGGCAGGACAGGCCATGGAGAACTGGGAGCCTTGTTATGCTGATGGGCGGGATGTAAATTGCCAACAGCCACTCGGGAGAAGTGTGTGGTGTTTCCTGAAACATCTAAAAAACAAAGCAACAGAGCCTAGGGCACTTCCACTTATGGTCCTATAGCTTAGGGAAATTAAAATCAAAAAGACACAGCCACCCCAAAGGTTGGGACGGCTCTGTTTACAAGAACCTGGTTTACGGTACAAGTTCAATATCGCAGAAAGTGAAAAATGGATAAAGAAGTTGTGGTACTTACGTACAATGCAATATCACTCAGCAATGAAATCTATGTCATCAGGCCCGTAGCAGCATAATGAGTGGATTCAGGTATGATGATTCTAACTGAAATAAGTCACACAGGAAAAGAAACATCATAAGATATCACTAATACACGGAATGTAACCTTGGCTACACAGGAACTGAATTACAAAACAGAACAGGGTCTCAAATTTAGAAACCCAACTTATGCTTGCTTAAGGGGAAAGGTGAGTTGGGGTGCTGCATAAAACCAGAGATTGAAATGAGCACAGATAAAGTTCCTTAAGCCAAATATGGAATAGACAAGAGCTACTCCTTGCTCAACGAAATGGAATCAACACCCCATATTAAACACCTAAGAATATACCTGACTAGGAAGTATCTTAAAACCTATGGATTGCTATGTCTCCGAAAGAGAATCAAGCGTGTGTACAGGGGCATAAACGCAGCAGTGATAGGATTGGAGAGATTCGGTGAGCAAATGAAGACCCTTTGAAGTCATATTGCATGGTACCCATTCCACGGGTCTCAACTCTCCAGGTTTAAGGTATTCTTCCTTCAGCTAAAACATGCACGTGGAACCCAGAGTATGATCAACCGTGTGATCGGGAGACGTGTTCCAATATGTGTCAGTTTTCGTCCCCTGGTACTCGGGTGCAACATTCCAGACGCTTTACTAACACTCTCCCGACTTGGAGAGTCAGTGCCTTTAACCTCCTGTTTGGCCCAGTTTGCAATTTCTGCGGAAGATGAACAGGAATAGGGAGAACCAATGACAGACTAGCTGGAGGTGTCTGGACGGGCAAATTTAACTCTCATTTCCCACCAGGAAGGGGAATTAACCAAAGGCTCAGCGTGCCGTGCCGGAACCAGATTAGGGCCTGAAGCCATCTTGCGGTGTTGCGGCCAGCTCACGAGAAAGCGAGTTGAAGAAAGGAGCTCAGGGGCACTGTAATTCACAAACCTGCAGAGTTATAAATGACAGCTATCGTCCAAAAATATACTGAAGTAAGGCTGCCAAGAGGACTTGAAAGCGGGGCAGAATTCCAGGAAACCGATTTCAGGAGGTAGACTGGAATTGCATTGAAAGCATAGGAAAAGAGGCAGAACGTCCACAATGATGCACTTGGCCAAAAAGGGCGTATGCGTTTTTTCCTGAATATATTCAGGAAAAAACGCATACGCCCTTTTTGGCCAACCAAGCAAGCTTGCAAAGGAAATCTGCACTACAATGAAGTCTCACTTCCCCCCGGTCAAAAGGGCCATCTGAAAAAAGTGTAAAATCCAGAAAGGCAGGACAGGCCATGGAGAACTGGGAGCCTTGTTATGCTGATGGGCGGGATGTCAATTGCCAACAGCCACTCGGGAGAAGTGTATGGTGTTTCCTGAAACATCTAAAAAACAAAGCAACAGAGCCTAGGGCACTTCCACTTATGGTCCTATAGCTTAGGGAAATTAAAATCAAAAGACACAGCCACCCCAAAGGTTGGGACGGCTCTGTTTACAAGAACCTGGTTTACGGTACAAGTTCAATATCGCAGAAAGTGAAAAATGGATAAAGAAGTTGTGGTACTTACGTACAATGCAATATCACTCAGCAAGGAAATCTATGTCATCAGGCCCGTAGCAGCATAATGAGTGGATTCAGGTACGATGATTCTAACTGAAATAAGTCACACAGAAAAAGAAACATCATAAGATATCACTAATACACGGAATGTAAACTTGGCTACACAGGAACTGAATTACAAAACAGAACAGGGTCTCAAATTTAGAAACCCAACTTATGCTTGCTTAAGGGGAAAGGTGAGTTGGGGTGCTGCATAAAACCAGAGATTGAAATGAGCACAGATAAAGTTCCTTAAGCCAAATATGGAATAGACAAGAGCTACTCCTTGCTCAACGAAATGGACTCAACACCCCATATTAAATGCCTAAGAGTGTACCTGACTAGGAAGTATCTTAAAACCTATGGATTGCTATGTCTCTGAAAGAGAATCAAGTGTGTGTACAGGGGCATAAACGCAGCAGTGATAGGACTGGAGAGGTTCGGTGAGAAAATGAAAACCCTTTGAAGTCATATTGCATGGTACCCATTCCACGGGTCTCAACTCTCCAGGTTGAAGGGATTCTTCCTTCAGCTAAAACATGCATGTGGAACCCAGAGTATGATCAACCGTGTGATCGGGAGACGTGTTCCAATATGTGTCAGTTTTCGTCCCCTGGTACTCGGGTGCAACATTCCAGACGCTTTACTAACACTCTCCCGACTTGGAGAGTCAGTGCCTTTAACCTCCTGTTTGGCCCAGTTTGCAATTTCTGCGGAAGATGAACAGGAATAGGGAGAACCAATGACAGACTAGCTGGAGGTGTCTGGACGGGCAAATTTAACTCTCATTTCCCACCAGGAAGAGGAATTAACCAAAGGCTCAGCGTGCCGTGCCGGAACCAGATTAGGGCCTGAAGCCATCCTGCGGTGTTGCGGCCAGCTCACGAGAAAGCGAGTTGAAGAAAGGAGCTCAGGGGCACTGTAATTCACAAACCTGCAGAGTTATAAATGACAGCTATCGTCCAAAAATATACTGAAGTAAGGCTGCCAAGAGGACTTGAAAGCGGGGCAGAATTGCAGGAAACCGATTTCAGGAGGTAGACTGGAATTGCATTGAAAGCATAGGAAAAGAGGCAGAACGTCCACAATGATGCACTTGGCCAAAAAGGGCGTATGCGTTTTTTCCTGAATATATTCAGGAAAAAACGCATACGCCCTTTTTGGCCAACCAAGCAAGCTTGCAAAGGAAATCTGCACTACAATGAAGTCTCACTTCCCCCCGGTCAAAAGGGCCATCTGAAAAAAGTGTAAAATCCAGAAAGGCAGGACAGGCCATGGAGAACTGGGAGCCTTGTTATGCTGATGGGCGGGATGTAAATTGCCAACAGCCACTCGGGAGAAGTGTATGGTGTTTCCTGAAACATCTAAAAAACAAAGCAACAGAGCCTAGGGCACTTCCACTTATGGTCCTATAGCTTAGGGAAATTAAAATCAAAAAGACACAGCCACCCCAAAGGTTGGGACGGCTCTGTTTACAAGAACCTGGTTTACGGTACAAGTTCAATATCGCAGAAAGTGAAAAATGGATAAAGAAGTTGTGGTACTTACGTACAATGCAGTATCACTCAGCAATGAAATCTATGTCATCAGGCCCGTAGCAGCATAATGAGTGGATTCAGGTACGATGATTCTAACTGAAATAATTCACACAGGAAAAGAAACATCATAAGATATCACTAATACACGGAATGTAACCTTGGCTACACAGGAACTGAATTACAAAACAGAACAGGGTCTCAAATTTAGAAACCCAACTTATGCTTGCTTAAGGGGAAAGGTGAGTTGGGGTAATGCATAAAACCAGAGATTGAAATGAGCACAGATAAAGTTCCTTAAGCCAAATATGGAATAGACAAGAGCTACTCCTTGCTCAACGAAATGGACTCAACACCCCATATTAAATGCCTAAGAGTGTACCTGACTAGGAAGTATCTTAAAACCTATGGATTGCTATGTCTCTGAAAGAGAATCAAGTGTGTGTACAGGGGCATAAACGCAGCAGTGATAGGATTGGAGAGGTTCGGTGAGCAAATGAAGACCCTTTGAAGTCATATTTCATGGTACCCATTCCACGGGTCTCAACTCTCCAGGTTGAAGGTATTCTTCCTTCAGCTAAAACATGCATGTGGAACCCAGAGTATGATCAACCGTGTGATCGGGAGACGTGTTCCAATATGTCAGTTTTCGTCCCCTGGTACTCGGGTGCAACATTCCAGACGCTTTACTAACACTCTCCCGACTTGGAGAGTCAGTGCCTTTAACCTCCTGTTTGGCCCAGTTTGCAATTTCTGCGGAAGATGAACAGGAATAGGGAGAACCAATGACAGACTAGCTGGAGGTGTCTTGACGGGCAAATTTAACTCTCATTTCCCACCAGGAAGAGGAATTAACCAAAGGCTCAGCGTGCCGTGCCGGAACCAGATTAGGGCCTGAAGCCATCCTGCGGTGTTGCGGCCAGCTCACGAGAAAGCGAGTTGAAGAAAGGAGCTCAGGGGCACTGTAATTCACAAACCTGCAGAGTTATAAATGACAGCTATCGTCCAAAAATATACTGAAGTAAGGCTGCCAAGAGGACTTGAAAGCGGGGCAGAATTGCAGGAAACCGATTTCAGGAGGTAGACTGGAATTGCATTGAAAGCATAGGAAAAGAGGCAGAACGTCCACAATGATGCACTTGGCCAAAAAGGGCGTATGCGTTTTTTCCTGAATATATTCAGGAAAAAATGCATACGCCCTTTTTGGCCAACCAAGCAAGCTTGCAAAGGAAATCTGCACTACAATGAAGTCTCACTTCCCCCCGGTCAAAAGGGCCATCTGAAAAAAGTGTAAAATCCAGAAAGGCAGGACAGGCCATGGAGAACTGGGAGCCTTGTTATGCTGATGGGCGGGATGTCAATTGCCAACAGCCACTCGGGAGAAGTGTATGGTGTTTCCTGAAACATCTAAAAAACAAAGCAACAGAGCCTAGGGCACTTCCACTTATGGTCCTATAGCTTAGGGAAATTAAAATCAAAAAGACACAGCCACCCCAAAGGTTGGGACGGCTCTGTTTACAAGAACCTGGTTTACGGTACAAGTTCAATATCGCAGAAAGTGAAAAATGGATAAAGAAGTTGTGGTACTTACGTACAATGCAGTATCACTCAGCAATGAAATCTATGTCATCAGGCCCGTAGCAGCATAATGAGTGGATTCAGGTACGATGATTATAACTGAAATAAGTCACACAGGAAAAGAAACATCATAAGATATCACTAATACACGGAATGTAACCTTGGCTACACAGGAACTGAATTACAAAACAGAACAGGGTCTCAAATTTAGAAACCCAACTTATGCTTGCTTAAGGGGAAAGGTGAGTTGGGGTGCTGCATAAAACCAGAGATTGAAATGAGCACAGATAAAGTTCCTTAAGCCAAATATGGAATAGACAAGAGCTACTCCTTGCTCAACGAAATGGACTCAACACCCCATATTAAATGCCTAAGAGTGTACCTGACTAGGAAGTATCTTAAAACCTATGGATTGCTATGTCTCTGAAAGAGAACCAAGCGTGTGTACAGGGGCATAAACGCAGCAGTGATAGGATTGGAGAGGTTCGGTGAGCAAATGAAGACCCTTTGAAGTCATATTGCATGGTACCCATTCCACGGGTCTCAACTCTCCAGGTTTAAGGTATTCTTCCTTCAGCTAAAACATGCATGTGGAACCCAGAGTATGATCAACCGTGTGATCGGGAGACATATTCCAATATGTGTCAGTTTTCGTCCCCTGGTACTCGGGTGCAACATTCCAGACGCTTTACTAACACTCTCCCGACTTGGAGAGTCAGTGCCTTTAACCTCCTGTTTGGCCCAGTTTGCAATTTCTGCGGAAGATGAACAGGAATAGGGAGAACCAATGACAGACTAGCTGGAGGTGTCTGGACGGGCAAATTTAACTCTCATTTCCCACCAGGAAGGGGAATTAACCAAAGGCTCAGCGTGCCGTGCCGGAACCAGATTAGGGCCTGAAGCCATCTTGCGGTGTTGCGGCCAGCTCACGAGAAAGCGAGTTGAAGAAAGGAGCTCAGGGGCACTGTAATTCACAAACCTGCAGAGTTATAAATGACAGCTATCGTCCAAAAATATACTGAAGTAAGGCTGCCAAGAGGACTTGAAAGCGGGGCAGAATTGCAGGAAACCGATTTCAGGAGGTAGACTGGAATTGCATTGAAAGCATAGGAAAAGAGGCAGAACGTCCACAATGATGCACTTGGCCAAAAAGGGCGTATGCGTTTTTTCCTGAATATATTCAGGAAAAAACGCATACGCCCTTTTTGGCCAACCAAGCAAGCTTGCAAAGGAAATCTGCACTACAATGAAGTCTCACTTCCCCCCGGTCAAAAGGGCCATCTGAAAAAAATGTAAAATCCAGAAAGGCAGGACAGGCCATGGAGAACTGGGAGCCTTGTTATGCTGATGGGCGGGATGTAAATTGCCAACAGCCACTCGGGAGAAGTGTATGGTGTTTCCTGAAACATCTAAAAAACAAAGCAACAGAGCCTAGGGCACTTCCACTTATGGTCCTATAGCTTAGGGAAATTAAAATCAAAAAGACACAGGCACCCCAAAGGTTGGGACGGCTCTGTTTACAAGAACCTGGTTTACGGTACAAGTTCAATATCGCAGAAAGTGAAAAATGGATAAAGAAGTTGTGGTACTTACGTACAATGCAGTATCACTCAGCAATGAAATCTATGTCATCAGGCCCGTAGCAGCATAATGAGTGGATTCAGGTACGATGATTCTAACTGAAATAATTCACACAGGAAAAGAAACATCATAAGATATCACTAATACACGGAATGTAACCTTGGCTACACAGGAACTGAATTACAAAACAGAACAGGGTCTCAAATTTAGAAACCCAACTTATGCTTGCTTAAGGGGAAAGGTGAGTTGGGGTGCTGCATAAAACCAGAGATTGAAATGAGCACAGATAAAGTTCCTTAAGCCAAATATGGAATAGACAAGAGCTACTCCTTGCTCAACGAAATGGACTCAACACCCCATATTAAATGCCTAAGAGTGTACCTGACTAGGAAGTATCTTAAAACCTATGGATTGCTATGTCTCTGAAAGAGAATCAAGTGTGTGTACAGGGGCATAAACGCAGCAGTGATAGGATTGGAGAGGTTCGGTGAGCAAATGAAGACCCTTTGAAGTCATATTGCATGGTACCCATTCCACGGGTCTCAACTCTCCAGGTTTAAGGTATTCTTCCTTCAGCTAAAACATGCATGTGGAACCCAGAGTATGATCAACCGTGTGATCGGGAGACGTGTTCCAATATGTGTCAGTTTTCGTCCCCTGGTACTCGGGTGCAACATTCCAGACGCTTTACTAACACTCTCCCGACTTGGAGAGTCAGTGCCTTTAACCTCCTGTTTGGCCCAGTTTGCAATTTCTGCGGAAGATGAACAGGAATAGGGAGAACCAATGACAGACTAGCTGGAGGTGTCTGGACGGGCAAATTTAACTCTCATTTCCCACCAGGAAGAGGAATTAACCAAAGGCTCAGCGTGCCGTGCCGGAACCAGATTAGGGCCTGAAGCAATCCTGCGGTGTTGCGGCCAGCTCACGAGAAAGCCAGTTGAAGAAAGGAGCTCAGGGGCACTGTAATTCACAAACCTGCAGAGTTATAAATGACAGCTATCGTCCAAAAATATACTGAAGTAAGGCTGCCAAGAGGACTTGAAAGCGGGGCAGAATTGCAGGAAACCGATTTCAGGAGGTAGACTGGAATTGCATTGAAAGCATAGGAAAAGAGGCAGAACGTCCACAATGATGCACTTGGCCAAAAAGGGCGTATGCGTTTTTTCCTGAATATATTCAGGAAAAAACGCATACGCCCTTTTTGGCCAACCAAGCAAGCTTGCAAAGGAAATCTGCACTACAATGAAGTCTCACTTCCCCCCGGTCAAAAGGGCCATCTGAAAATAGTGTAAAATCCAGAAAGGCAGGACAGGCCATGGAGAACTGGGAGCCTTGTTATGCTGATGGGCGGGATGTAAATTGCCAACAGCCACTCGGGAGAAGTGTATGGTGTTTCCTGAAACATCTAAAAAACAAAGCAACAGAGCCTAGGGCACTTCCACTTATGGTCCTATAGCTTAGGGAAATTAAAATCAAAAAGACACAGCCACCCCAAAAGTTGGGACGGCTCTGTTTACAAGAACCTGGTTTACGGTACAAGTTCAATATCGCAGAAAGTGAAAAATGGATAAAGAAGTTGTGGTACTTACGTACAATGCAGTATCACTCAGCAATGAAATCTATGTCATCAGGCCCGTAGCAGCATAATGAGTGGATTCAGGTACGATGATTATAACTGAAATAAGTCACACAGGAAAAGAAACATCATAAGATATCACTAATACACGGAATGTAACCTTGGCTACACAGGAACTGAATTACAAAACAGAACAGGGTCTCAAATTTAGAAACCCAACTTATGCTTGCTTAAGGGGAAAGGTGAGTTGGGGTGCTGCATAAAACCAGAGATTGAAATGAGCACAGATAAAGTTCCTTAAGCCAAATATGGAATAGACAAGAGCTACTCCTTGCTCAACGAAATGGACTCAACACCCCATATTAAATGCCTAAGAGTGTACCTGACTAGGAAGTACCTTAAAACCTATGGATTGCTATGTCTCTGAAAGAGAACCAAGCGTGTGTACAGGGGCATAAACGCAGCAGTGATAGGATTGGAGAGGTTCGGTGAGCAAATGAAGACCCTTTGAAGTCATATTGCATGGTACCCATTCCACGGGTCTCAACTCTCCAAGTTGAAGGTATTCTTCCTTCAGCTAAAACATGCATGTGGAACCCAGAGTATGATCAACCGTGTGATCGGGAGACGTGTTCAAATATGTCTCAGTTTTCGTCCCCTGGTACTCGGGTGCAACATTCCAGACGCTTTACTAACACTCTCCCGACTTGGAGAGTCAGTGCCTTTAACCTCCTGTTTGGCCCAGTTTGCAATTTCTGCGGAAGATGAACAGGAATAGGGAGAACCAATGAGAGACTAGCTGGAGGTGTCTGGACGGGCAAATTTAACTCTCATTTCCCACCAGGAAGAGGAATTAACCAAAGGCTCAGCGTGCCGTGCTGGAACCAGATTAGGGCCTGAAGCCATCCTGCGGTGTTGCGGCCAGCTCACGAGAAAGCGAGTTGAAGAAAGGAGCTCAGGGGCACTGTAATTCACAAACCTGCAGAGTTATAAATGACAGCTATCGTCCAAAAATATACTGAAGTAAGGCTGCCAAGAGGACTTGAAAGCGGGGCAGAATTGCAGGAAACCGATTTCAGGAGGTAGACTGGAATTGCATTGAAAGCATAGGAAAAGAGGCAGAACGTCCACAATGATGCACTTGGCCAAAAAGGGCGTATGCGTTTTTTCCTGAATATATTCAGGAAAAAACGCATACGCCCTTTTTGGCCAACCAAGCAAGCTTGCAAAGGAAATCTGCACTACAATGAAGTCTCACTTCCCCCCGGTCAAAAGGGCCATCTGAAAAAAGTGTAAAATCCAGAAAGGCAGGACAGGCCATGGAGAACTGGGAGCCTTGTTATGCTGATGGGCGGGATGTAAATTGCCAACAGCCACTCGGGAGAAGTGTATGGTGTTTCCTGAAACATCTAAAAAACAAAGCAACAGAGCCTAGGGCACTTCCACTTATGGTCCTATAGCTTAGGGAAATTAAAATCAAAAAGACACAGCCACCCCAAAGGTTGGGACGGCTCTGTTTACAAGAACCTGGTTTACGGTACAAGTTCAATATCGCAGAAAGTGAAAAATGGATAAAGAAGTTGTGGTACTTACGTACAATGCAGTATCACTCAGCAATGAAATCTATGTCATCAGGCCCGTAGCAGCATAATGAGTGGATTCAGGTACGATGATTCTAACTGAAATAAGTCACACAGGAAAAGAAACATCATAAGATATCACTAATACACGGAATGTAACCTTGGCTACACAGGAACTGAATTACAAAACAGAACAGGGTCTCAAATTTAGAAACCCAACTTATGCTTGCTTAAGGGGAAAGGTGAGTTGGGGTGCTGCATAAAACCAGAGATTGAAATGAGCACAGATAAAGTTCCTTAAGCCAAATATGGAATAGACAAGAGCTACTCCTTGCTCAACGAAATGGACTCAACACCCCATATTAAATGCCTAAGAGTGTACCTGACTAGGAAGTATCTTAAAACCTATGGATTGCTATGTCTCTGAAAGAGAATCAAGTGTGTGTACAGGGGCATAAACGCAGCAGTGATAGGATTGGAGAGGTTCAGTGAGCAAATGAAGACCCTTTGAAGTCATATTGCATGGTACCCATTCCACGGGTCTCAACTCTCCAGGTTGAAGGGATTCTTCCTTCAGCTAAAACATGCATGTGGAACCCAGAGTATGATCAACCGTGTGATCGGGAGACGTGTTCCAATATGTGTCAGTTTTCGTCCCCTGGTACTCGGGTGCAACATTCCAGACGCTTTACTAACACTCTCCCGACTTGGAGAGTCAGTGCCTTTAACCTCCTGTTTGGCCCAGTTTGCAATTTCTGCGGAAGACGAACAGGAATAGGGAGAACCAATGACAGACTAGCTGGAGGTGTCTGGACGTGCAAATTTAACTCTCATTTCCCACCAGGAAGAGGAATTAACCAAAGGCTCAGCGTGCCGTGCCGGAACCAGATTAGGGCCTGAAGCCATCCTGCGGTGTTGCGGCCAGCTCACGAGAAAGCCAGTTGAAGAAAGGAGCTCAGGGGCACTGTAATTCACAAACCTGCAGAGTTATAAATGACAGCTATCGTCCAAAAATATACTGAAGTAAGGCTGCCAAGAGGACTTGAAAGCGGGGCAGAATTGCAGGAAACCGATTTCAGGAGGTAGACTGGAATTGCATTGAAAGCATAGGAAAAGAGGCAGAACGTCCACAATGATGCACTTGGCCAAAAAGGGCGTATGCGTTTTTTCCTGAATATATTCAGGAAAAAACGCATACGCCCTTTTTGGCCAACCAAGCAAGCTTGCAAAGGAAATCTGCACTACAATGAAGTCTCACTTCCCCCCGGTCAAAAGGGCCATCTGAAAATAGTGTAAAATCCAGAAAGGCAGGACAGGCCATGGAGAACTGGGAGCCTTGTTATGCTGATGGGCGGGATGTAAATTGCCAACAGCCACTCGGAAGAAGTGTATGGTGTTTCCTGAAACATCTAAAAAACAAAGCAACAGAGCCTAGGGCACTTCCACTTATGGTCCTATAGCTTAGGGAAATTAAAATCAAAAAGACACAGCCACCCCAAAGGTTGGGACGGCTCTGTTTACAAGAACCTGGTTTACGGTACAAGTTCAATATCGCAGAAAGTGAAAAATGGATAAAGAAGTTGTGGTACTTACGTACAATGCAGTATCACTCAGCAATGAAATCTATGTCATCAGGCCCGTAGCAGCATAATGAGTTGATTCAGGTACCATGATTATAACTGAAATAAGTCACACAGGAAAAGAAACATCATAAGATATCACTAATACACGGAATGTAACCTTGGCTACACAGGAACTGAATTACAAAACAGAACAGGGTCTCAAATTTAGAAAACCAACTTATGCTTGCTTAAGGGGAAAGGTGAGTTGGGGTGCTGCATAAAACCAGAGATTGAAATGAGCACAGATAAAGTTCCTTAAGCCAAATATGGAATAGACAAGAGCTACTCCTTGCTCAACGAAATGGACTCAACACCCCATATTAAATGCCTAAGAGTGTACCTGACTAGGAAGTATCTTAAAACCTATGGATTGCTATGTCTCTGAAAGAGAATCAAGCGTGTGTACAGGGGCATAAACGCAGCAGTGATAGGATTGGAGAGGTTCGGTGAGCAAATGAAGACCCTTTGAAGTCATATTGCATGGTACCCATTCCACGGGTCTCAACTCTCCAGGTTGAAGGTATTCTTCCTTCAGCTAAAACATGCATGTGGAACCCAGAGTATGATCAACCGTGTGATCGGGAGACGTGTTCCAATATGTGTCAGTTTTCGTCCCCTGGTACACAGGTGCAACATTCCAGACGCTTTACTAACACTCTCCCGACTTGGAGAGTCAGTGCCTTTAACCTCCTGTTTGGCCCAGTTTGCAATTTCTGCGGAAGATGAACAGGAATAGGGAGAACCAATGAGAGACTAGCTGGAGGTGTCTGGACGGGCAAATTTAAATCTCATTTCCCACCAGGAAGAGGAATTAACCAAAGGCTCAGCGTGCCGTGCCGGAACCAGATTAGGGCCTGAAGCCATCCTGCGGTGTTGCGGCCAGCTCACGAGAAAGCGAGTTGAAGAAAGGAGCTCAGGGGCACTGTAATTCACAAACCTGCAGAGTTATAAATGACAGCTATCGTCCAAAAATATACTGAAGTAAGGCTGCCAAGAGGACTTGAAAGCGGGGCAGAATTGCAGGAAACCGATTTCAGGAGGTAGACTGGAATTGCATTTAAAGCATAGGAAAAGAGGCAGAACGTCCACAATGATGCACTTGGCCAAAAAGGGCGTATGCGTTTTTTCCTGAATATATTCAGGAAAAAACGCATACGCCCTTTTTGGCCAACCAAGCAAGCTTGCAAAGGAAATCTGCACTACAATGAAGTCTCACTTCCGCCGGGTCAAAAGGGCCATCTGAAAAAAGTGTAAAATCCAGAAAGGCAGGACAGGCCATGGAGAACTGGGAGCCTTGTTATGCTGATGGGCGGGATGTAAATTGCCAACAGCCACTCGGGAGAAGTGTATGGTGTTTCCTGAAACATCTAAAAAACAAAGCAACAGAGCCTAGGGCACTTCCACTTATGGTCCTATAGCTTAGGGAAATTAAAATCAAAAAGACACAGCCACCCCAATGGTTGGGACGGCTCTGTTTACAAGAACCTGGTTTACGGTACAAGTTCAATATCGCAGAAAGTGAAAAATGGATAAAGAAGTTGTGGTACTTACGTACAATGCAGTATCACTCAGCAATGAAATCTATGTCATCAGGCCCGTAGCAGCATAATGAGTGGATTCAGGTATGATGATTCTAACTGAAATGAGTCACACAGAAAAAGAAACATCATAAGATATCACTAATAGACGGAATGTAAACTTGGCTACACAGGAACTGAATTACAAAACAGAACAGGGTCTCAAATTTAGAAAACCAACTTATGCTTGCTTAAGGGGAAAGGTGAGTTGGGGTGCTGCATAAAACCAGAGATTGAAATGAGCACAGATAAAGTTCCTTAAGCCAAATATGGAAGAGACAAGAGCTACTCCTTGCTCAACGAAATGGACTCAACACCCCATATTAAATGCCTAAGAGTGTACCTGACTAGGAAGTATCTTAAAACCTATGGATTGCTATGTCTCTGAAAGAGAATCAAGTGTGTGTACAGGGGCATAAACGCAGCAGTGATAGGATTGGAGAGGTTCGGTGAGCAAATGAAGACCCTTTGAAGTCATATTGCATGGTACCCATTCCACGGATCTCAACTCTCCAGGTTTAAGGTATTCTTCCTTCAGCTAAAACATGCATGTGGAACCCAGAGTATGATCAACCGTGTGATCGGGAGACGTGTTCCAATATGTGTCAGTTTTCGTCCCCTGGTACTCGGGTGCAACATTCCAGACGCTTTACTAACACTCTCCCGACTTGGAGAGTCAGTGCCTTTAACCTCCTGTTTGGCCCAGTTTGCAATTTCTGCGGAAGACGAACAGGAATAGGGAGAACCAATGACAGACTAGCTGGAGGTGTCTGGACGGGCAAATTTAACTCTCATTTCCCACCAGGAAGAGGAATTAACCAAAGGCTCAGCGTGCCGTGCCGGAACCAGATTAGGGCCTGAAGCCATCCTGCGGTGTTGCGGCCAGCTCACGAGAAAGCCAGTTGAAGAAAGGAGCTCAGGGGCACTGTAATTCACAAACCTGCAGAGTTATAAATGACAGCTATCGTCCAAAAATATACTGAAGTAAGGCTGCCAAGAGGACTTGAAAGCGGGGCAGAATTGCAGGAAACCGATTTCAGGAGGTAGACTGGAATTGCATTGAAAGCATAGGAAAAGAGGCAGAACGTCCACAATGATGCACTTGGCCAAAAAGGGCGTATGCGTTTTTTCCTGAATATATTCAGGAAAAAACGCATATGCCCTTTTTGGCCAACCAAGCAAGCTTGCAAAGGAAATCTGCACTACAATGAAGTCTCACTTCCCCCCGGTCAAAAGGGCCATCTGAAAAAAGTGTAAAATGCAGAAAGGCAGGACAGGCCATGGAGAACTGGGAGCCTTGTTATGCTGATGGGCGGGATGTAAATTGCCAACAGCCACTGGGGAGAAGTGTATGGTGTTTCCTGAAACATCTAAAAAACAAAGCAACAGAGCCTAGGACACTTCCACTTATGGTCCTATAGCTTAGGGAAATTAAAATCAAAAGACACAGCCACCCCAAAGGTTGGGACGGCTCTGTTTACAAGAACCTGGTATACGGTACAAGTTCAATATCGCAAAAAGTGAAAAATGGATAAAGAAGTTGTGGTACTTACGTACAATGCAGTATCACTCAGCAATGAAATCTATGTCATCAGGCCCGTAGCAGCATAATGAGTGGATTCAGGTATGATGATTCTAACTGAAATAAGTCACACAGGAAAAGAAACATCATAAGATATCACTAATACACGGAATGTAACCTTGGCTACACAGGAACTGAATTACAAAACAGAACAGGGTCTCAAATTTAGAAAACCAACTTATGCTTGCTTAAGGGGAAAGGTGAGTTGGGGTGCTGCATAAAACCAGAGATTGAAATGAGCACAGATAAAGTTCCTTAAGCCAAATATGGAATAGACAAGAGCTACTCCTTGCTCAACGAAATGGAATCAACACCCCATATTAAACACCTAAGAATATACCTGACTAGGAAGTATCTTAAAACCTATGGATTGCTATGTCTCCGAAAGAGAATCAAGCGTGTGTACAGGGGCATAAACGCAGCAGTGATAGGATTGGAGAGATTCGGTGAGCAAATGAAGACCCTTTGAAGTCATATTGCATGGTACCCATTCCACGGGTCTCAACTCTCCAGGTTTAAGGGATTCTTCCTTCAGCTAAAACATGCATGTGGAACCCAGAGTATGATCAACCATGTGATCGGGAGACGTGTTCCAATATGTGTCAGTTTTCGTCCCCTGGTACTCGGGTGCAACATTCCAGACGCTTTACTAACACTCTCCCGACTTGGAGAGTCAGTGCCTTTAACCTCCTGTTTGGCCCAGTTTGCAATTTCTGCGGAAGATGAACAGGAATAGGGAGAACCAATGACAGACTAGCTGGAGGTGTCTGGACGGGCAAATTTAACTCTCATTTCCCACCAGGAAGAGGAATTAACCAAAGGCTCAGCGTGCCGTGCCGGAACCAGATTAGGGCCTGAAGCCATCCTGCGGTGTTGCGGCCAGCTCACGAGAAAGCGAGTTGAAGAAAGGAGCTCAGGGGCACTGTAATTCACAAACCTGCAGAGTTATAAATGACAGCTATCGTCCAAAAATATACTGAAGTAAGGCTGCCAAGAGGACTTGAAAGCGGGGCAGAATTGCAGGAAACCGATTTCAGGAGGTAGACTGGAATTGCATTGAAAGCATAGGAAAAGAGGCAGAACGTCCACAATGATGCACTTGGCCAAAAAGGGCGTATGCGTTTTTTCCTGAATATATTCAGGAAAAAACGCATACGCCCTTTTTGGCCAACCAAGCAAGCTTGCAAAGGAAATCTGCACTACAATGAAGTCTCACTTCCCCCCGGTCAAAAGGGCCATCTGAAAAAAGTGTAAAATCCAGAAAGGCAGGACAGGCCATGGAGAACTGGGAGCCTTGTTATGCTGATGGGCGGGATGTCAATTGCCAACAGCCACTCGGGAGAAGTGTATGGTGTTTACTGAAACATCTAAAAAACAAAGCAACAGAGCCTAGGGCACTTCCACTTATGGTCCTATAGCTTAGGGAAATTAAAATCAAAAGACACAGCCACCCCAAAGGTTGGGACGGCTCTGTTTACAAGAACCTGGTTTACGGTACAAGTTCAATATCGCAGAAAGTGAAAAATGGATAAAGAAGTTGTGGTACTTACGTACAATGCAGTATCACTCAGCAATGAAATCTATGTCATCAGGCCCGTAGCAGCATAATGAGTGGATTCAGGTACGATGATTCTAACTGAAATAAGTCACACAGGAAAAGAAACATCATAAGATATCACTAATACACGGAATGTAACCTTGGCTACACAGGAACTGAATTACAAAACAGAACAGGGTCTCAAATTTAGAAACCCAACTTATGCTTGCTTAAGGGGAAAGGTGAGTTGGGGTGCTGCATAAAACCAGAGATTGAAATGAGCACAGATAAAGTTCCTTAAGCCAAATATGGAATAGACAAGAGCTACTCCTTGCTCAACGAAATGGACTCAACACCCCATATTAAATGCCTAAGAGTGTACCTGACTAGGAAGTATCTTAAAACCTATGGATTGCTATGTCTCTGAAAGAGAATCAAGTGTGTGTACAGGGGCATAAACGCAGCAGTGATAGGATTGGAGAGGTTCGGTGAGCAAATGAAGACCCCTTGAAGTCATATTGCATGGTACCCATTCCACGGGTCTCAACTCTCCAGGTTTAAGGGATTCTTCCTTCAGCTAAAACATGCATGTGGAACCCAGAGTATGATCAACCGTGTGATCGGGAGACGTGTTCCAATATGTGTCAGTTTTCGTCCCCTGGTACTCGGGTGCAACATTCCAGACGCTTTACTAACACTCTCCCGACTTGGAGAGTCAGTGCCTTTAACCTCCTGTTTGGCCCAGTTTGCAATTTCTGCGGAAGATGAACAGGAATAGGGAGAACCAATGACAGACTAGCTGGAGGTGTCTGGACGGGCAAATTTAACTCTCATTTCCCACCAGGAAGGGGAATTAACCAAAGGCTCAGCGTGCCGTGCCGGAACCAGATTAGGGCCTGAAGCCATCCTGCGGTGTTGCGGCCAGCTCACGAGAAAGCGAGTTGAAGAAAGGAGCTCAGGGGCACTGTAATTCACAAACCTGCAGAGTTATAAATGACAGCTATCGTCCAAAAATATACTGAAGTAAGGCTGCCAAGAGGACTTGAAAGCGGGGCAGAATTGCAGGAAACCGATTTCAGGAGGTAGACTGGAATTGCATTGAAAGCATAGGAAAAGAGGCAGAACGTCCACAATGATGCACTTGGCCAAAAAGGGCGTATGCGTTTTTTCCTGAATATATTCAGGAAAAAACGCATACGCCCTTTTTGGCCAACCAAGCAAGCTTGCAAAGGAAATCTGCACTACAATGAAGTCTCACTTCCCCCCGGTCAAAAGGGCCATCTGAAAAAAGTGTAAAATCCAGAAAGGCAGGACAGGCCATGGAGAACTGGGAGCCTTGTTATGCTGATGGGCGGGATGTCAATTGCCAACAGCCACTCGGGAGAAGTGTATGGTGTTTCCTGAAACATCTAAAAAACAAAGCAACAGAGCCTAGGGCACTTCCACTTATGGTCCTATAGCTTAGGGAAATTAAAATCAAAAAGACACAGCCACCCCAAAGGTTGGGACGGCTCTGTTTACAAGAACCTGGTTTACGGTACAAGTTCAATATCGCAGAAAGAGAAAAATGGATAAAGAAGTTGTGGTACTTACGTACAATGCAGTATCACTCAGCAATGAAATCTATGTCATCAGGCCCGTAGCAGCATAATGAGTGGATTCAGGTATGATGATTCTAACTGAAATAAGTCACACAGGAAAAGAAACATCATAAGATATCACTAATAGACGGAATGTAACCTTGGCTACACAGGAACTGAATTACAAAACAGAACAGGGTCTCAAATTTAGAAAACCAACTTATGCTTGCTTAAGGGGAAAGGTGAGTTGGGGTGCTGCATAAAACCAGAGATTGAAATGAGCACAGATAAAGTTCCTTAAGCCAAATATGGAATAGACAAGAGCTACTCCTTGCTCAACGAAATGGACTCAACACCCCATATTAAATGCCTAAGAGTGTACCTGACTAGGAAGTATCTTAAAACCTATGGATTGCTATGTCTCTGAAAGAGAATCAAGTGTGTGTACAGGGGCATAAACGCAGCAGTGATAGGACTGGAGAGGTTCGGTGAGCAAATGAAGACCCTTTGAAGTCATATTGCATGGTACCCATTCCACGGGTCTCAACTCTCCAGGTTTAAGGTATTCTTCCTTCAGCTAAAACATGCATGTGGAACCCAGAGTATGATCAACCGTGTGATCGGGAGACGTGTTCCAATATGTGTCAGTTTTCGTCCCCTGGTACTCGGGTGCAACATTCCAGACGCTTTACTAACACTCTCCCGACTTGGAGAGTCAGTGCCTTTAACCTCCTGTTTGGCCCAGTTTGCAATTTCTGCGGAAGATGAACAGGAATAGGGAGAACCAATGACAGACTAGCTGGAGGTGTCTGGACGGGCAAATTTAACTCTCATTTCCCACCAGGAAGGGGAATTAACCAAAGGCTCAGCGTGCCGTGCCGGAACCAGATTAGGGCCTGAAGCCATCCTGCGGTGTTGCGGCCAGCTCACGAGAAAGCGAGTTGAAGAAAGGAGCTCAGGGGCACTGTAATTCACAAACCTGCAGAGTTATAAATGACAGCTATCGTCCAAAAATATACTGAAGTAAGGCTGCCAAGAGGACTTGAAAGCGGGGCAGAATTGCAGGAAACCGATTTCAGGAGGTAGACTGGAATTGCATTGAAAGCATAGGAAAAGAGGCAGAACGTCCACAATGATGCACTTGGCCAAAAAGGGCGTATGCGTTTTTTCCTGAATATATTCAGGAAAAAACGCATACGCCCTTTTTGGCCAACCAAGCAAGCTTGCAAAGGAAATCTGCACTACAATGAAGTCTCACTTCCCCCCGGTCAAAAGGGCCATCTGAAAAAAGTGTAAAATCCAGAAAGGCAGGACAGGCCATGGAGAACTGGGAGCCTTGTTATGCTGATGGGCGGGATGTAAATTGCCAACAGCCACTCGGGAGAAGTGTATGGTGTTTCCTGAAACATCTAAAAAACAAAGCAACAGAGCCTAGGGCACTTCCACTTATGGTCCTATAGCTTAGGGAAATTAAAATCAAAAAGACACAGCCACCCCAAAGGTTGGGACGGCTCTGTTTACAAAACCTGGTTTACGGTACAAGTTCAATATCGCAGAAAGTGAAAAATGGATAAAGAAGTTGTGGTACTTACGTACAATGCAGTATCACTCAGCAATGAAATCTATGTCATCAGGCCAGTAGCAGCATAATGAGTGGATTCAGGTATGATGATTCTAACTGAAATAAGTCACACAGAAAAAGAAACATCATAAGATATCACTAATACACGGAATGTAACCTTGGCTACAGAGGAACTGAATTACAAAGCAGAAAAGGGTCTCAAATTTAGAAAACCAACTTATGCTTGCTTAAGGGGAAAGGTGAGTTGGGGTGCTGCATAAAACCAGAGATTGAAATGAGCACAGATAAAGTTCCTTAAGCCAAATATGGAATAGACAAGAGCTACTCCTTGCTCAACGAAATGGACTCAACACCCCATATTAAATGCCTAAGAGTGTACCTGACTAGGAAGTATCTTAAAACCTATGGATTGCTATGTCTCTGAAAGAGAATCAAGTGTGTGTACAGGGGCATAAACACAGCAGTGATAGGATTGGAGAGGTTCGGTGAGCAAATGAAGACCCCTTGAAGTCATATTGCATGGTACCCATTCCACGGGTCTCAACTCTCCAGGTTTAAGGGATTCTTCCTTCAGCTAAAACATGCATGTGGAACCCAGAGTATGATCAACCGTGTGATCGGGAGACGTGTTCCAATATGTGTCAGTTTTCGTCCCCTGGTACTCGGGTGCAACATTCCAGACGCTTTACTAACACTCTCCCGACTTGGAGAGTCAGTGCCTTTAACCTCCTGTTTGGCCCAGTTTGCAATTTCTGCGGAAGATGAACAGGAATAGGGAGAACCAATGACAGACTAGCTGGAGGTGTCTGGACGGGCAAATTTAACTCTCATTTCCCACCAGGAAGGGGAATTAACCAAAGGCTCAGCGTGCCGTGCCGGAACCAGATTAGGGCCTGAAGCCATCCTGCGGTGTTGCGGCCAGCTGACGAGAAAGCGAGTTGAAGAAAGGAGCTCAGGGGCACTGTAATTCACAAACCTGCAGAGTTATAAATGACAGCTATCGTCCAAAAATATACTGAAGTAAGGCTGCCAAGAGGACTTGAAAGCGGGGCAGAATTGCAGGAAACCGATTTCAGGAGGTAGACTGGAATTGCATTTAAAGCATAGGAAAAGAGGCAGAACGTCCACAATGATGCACTTGGCCAAAAAGGGCGTATGCGTTTTTTCCTGAATATATTCAGGAAAAAACGCATACGCCCTTTTTGGCCAACCAAGCAAGCTTGCAAAGGAAATCTGCACTACAATGAAGTCTCACTTCCCCCCGGTCAAAAGGGCCATCTGAAAAAAGTGTAAAATCCAGAAAGGCAGGACAGGCCATGGAGAACTGGGAGCCTTGTTATGCTGATGGGCGGGATGTCAATTGCCAACAGCCACTCGGGAGAAGTGTATGGTGTTTCCTGAAACATCTAAAAAACAAAGCAACAGAGCCTAGGGCACTTCCACTTATGGTCCTATAGCTTAGGGAAATTAAAATCAAAAAGACACAGCCACCCCAAAGGTTGGGACGGCTCTGTTTACAAGAACCTGGTTTACGGTACAAGTTCAATATCGCAGAAAGAGAAAAATGGATAAAGAAGTTGTGGTACTTACGTACAATGCAGTATCACTCAGCAATGAAATCTATGTCATCAGGCCCGTAGCAGCATAATGAGTGGATTCAGGTATGATGATTCTAACTGAAATAAGTCACACAGGAAAAGAAACATCATAAGATATCACTAATAGACGGAATGTAACCTTGGCTACACAGGAACTGAATTACAAAACAGAACAGGGTCTCAAATTTAGAAAACCAACTTATGCTTGCTTAAGGGGAAAGGTGAGTTGGGGTAATGCATAAAACCAGAGATTGAAATGAGCACAGATAAAGTTCCTTAAGCCAAATATGGAATAGACAAGAGCTACTCCTTGCTCAACGAAATGGACTCAACACCCCATATTAAATGCCTAAGAGTGTACCTGACTAGGAAGTATCTTAAAACCTATGGATTGCTATGTCTCTGAAAGAGAATCAAGTGTGTGTACAGGGGCATAAACGCAGCAGTGATAGGACTGGAGAGGTTCGGTGAGCAAATGAAGACCCTTTGAAGTCATATTGCATGGTACCCATTCCACGGGTCTCAACTCTCCAGGTTTAAGGTATTCTTCCTTCAGCTAAAACATGCATGTGGAACCCAGAGTATGATCAACCGTGTGATCGGGAGACGTGTTCCAATATGTGTCAGTTTTCGTCCCCTGGTACTCGGGTGCAACATTCCAGACGCTTTACTAACACTCTCCCGACTTGGAGAGTCAGTGCCTTTAACCTCCTGTTTGGCCCAGTTTGCAATTTCTGCGGAAGATGAACAGGAATAGGGAGAACCAATGACAGACTAGCTGGAGGTGTCTGGACGGGCAAATTTAACTCTCATTTCCCACCAGGAAGAGGAATTAACCAAAGGCTCAGCGTGCCGTGCCGGAACCAGATTAGGGCCTGAAGCCATCCTGCGGTGTTGCGGCCAGCTCACGAGAAAGCGAGTTGAAGAAAGGAGCTCAGGGGCACTGTAATTCACAAACCTGCAGAGTTATAAATGACAGCTATCGTCCAAAAATATACTGAAGTAAGGCTGCCAAGAGGACTTGAAAGCGGGGCAGAATTGCAGGAAACCGATTTCAGGAGGTAGACTGGAATTGCATTGAAAGCATAGGAAAAGAGGCAGAACGTCCACAATGATGCACTTGGCCAAAAAGGGCGTATGCGTTTTTTCTTGAATATATTCAGGAAAAAACGCATACGCCCTTTTTGGCCAACCAAGCAAGCTTGCAAAGGAAATCTGCACTACAATGAAGTCTCACTTCCCCCCGGTCAAAAGGGCCATCTGAAAAAAGTGTAAAATCCAGAAAGGCAGGACAGGCCATGGAGAACTGGGAGCCTTGTTATGCTGATGGGCGGGATGTCAATTGCCAACAGCCACTCGGGAGAAGTGTATGGTGTTTCCTGAAACATCTAAAAAACAAAGCAACAGAGCCTAGGGCACTTCCACTTATGGTCCTATAGCTTAGGGAAATTAAAATCAAAAAGACACAGCCACCCCAAAGGTTGGGACGGCTCTGTTTACAAGAACCTGGTTTACGGTACAACTTCAATATCGCAGAAAGTGAAAAATGGATAAAGAAGTTGTGGTACTTACGTACAATGCAGTATCACTCAGCAATGAAATCTATGTCATCAGGGCAGTAGCAGCATAATGAGTGGATTCAGGTATGATGATTCTAACTGAAATAAGTCACACAGGAAAAGAAACATCATAAGATATCACTAATACACGGAATGTAACCTTGGCTACAGAGGAACTGAATTACAAAACAGAACAGGGTCTCAAATTTAGAAAACCAACTTATGCTTGCTTAAGGGGAAAGGTGAGTTGGGGTGCTGCATAAAACCAGAGATTGAAATGAGCACAGATAAAGTTCCTTAAGCCAAATATGGAATAGACAAGAGCTACTCCTTGCTCAACGAAATGGACTCAACACCCCATATTAAATGCCTAAGAGTGTACCTGACTAGGAAGTATCTTAAAACCTATGGATTGCTATGTCTCTGAAAGAGAATCAAGTGTGTGTACAGGGGCATAAACGCAGCAGTGTTAGGATTGGAGAGGTTCGGTGAGCAAATGAAGACCCTTTGAAGTCATATTGCATGGTACCCATTCCAAGGGTCTCAACTCTCCAGGTTTAAGGCATTCTTCCTTCAGCTAAAATATGCATGTGGAACCCAGAGTATGATCAACCGTGTGATCGGGAGACGTGTTCCAATATGTGTCAGTTTTCGTCCCCTGGTACTCGGGTGCAACATTCCAGACGCTTTACTAACACTCTCCCGACTTGGAGAGTCAGTGCCTTTAACCTCCTGTTTGGCCCAGTTTGCAATTTCTGCGGAAGATGAACAGGAATAGGGAGAACCAATGAGAGACTAGCTGGAGGTGTCTGGACGGGCAAATTTAACTCTCATTTCACACCAGGAAGAGGAATTAACCAAAGGCTCAGCGTGCCGTGCCGGAACCAGATTAGGGCCTGAAGCAATCTTGCGGTGTTGCGGCCAGCTCACGAGAAAGCGAGTTGAAGAAAGGAGCTCAGGGGCACTGTAATTCACAAACCTGCAGAGTTATAAATGACAGCTATCGTCCAAAAATATACTGAAGTAAGGCTGCCAAGAGGACTTGAAAGCGGGGCAGAATTGCAGGAAACCGATTTCAGGAGGTAGACTGGAATTGCATTGAAAGCATAGGAAAAGAGGCAGAACGTCCACAATGATGCACTTGGCCAAAAAGGGCGTATGCGTTTTTTCCTAAATATATTCAGGAAAAAACGCATACACCCTTTTTGGCCAACCAAGCAAGCTTGCAAAGGAAATCTGCACTACAATGAAGTCTCACTTCCCCCCGGTCAAAAGGGCCATCTGAAAAATGTGTAAAATCCAGAAAGGCAGGACAGGCCATGGAGAACTGGGAGCCTTGTTATGCTGATGGGCGGGATGTCAATTGCCAACAGCCACTCGGGAGAAGTGTATGGTGTTTCCTGAAACATCTAAAAAACAAAGCAACAGAGCCTAGGGCACTTCCACTTATGGTCCTATAGCTTAGGGAAATTAAAATCAAAAAGACACAGCCACCCAAAAGGTTGGGACGGCTCTGTTTAAAAGAACCTGATTTACGGTACAAGTTCAATATCACAGAAAGTGAAAAATGGATAAAGAAGTTGTGGTACTTACGTACAATGCAATATCACTCAGCAAGGAAATCTATGTCATCAGGCCCGTGGCAGCATAATGAGTGGATTCAGGTGTGATGATTCTAACTGAAATAAGTCACACAGAGAAAGAAACATCATAAGATATCACTAACACACGGAATGTAAACTTGGCTACACAGGAACTGAATTCCAAAACAGAACAGGGTCTCAAATTTAGAAACCCAACTTATGCTTGCTTAAGGGGAAAGGTGAGTTGGGGTGCTGCATAAAACCAGAGATTGAAATGAGCACAGATAAAGTTCCTTAAGCCAAGTATGGAATAGACAAGAGCTACTCCTTGCTCAAGGAAATGGACTCAACACCCCATATTAAACGCCTAAGCATGTACCTGACTAGGAAGTATCTTAAAACCTATGGATTGCTATGTCTCCGAAAGAGAACCAAGCGTGTGTACAGGGGCATAAACGCAGCAGTGATAGGACTGGAGAGGTTCGGTGAGCAAATGAAGACCCTTTGAAGTCATATTGCATGGTACCCATTCCACGGGTCTCAACTCTCCAGGTTGAAGGGATTCTTCCTTCAGCTAAAACATGCATGTGGAACCCAGAGTATGATCAACCGTGTGATCGGGAGACGTGTTCCAATATGTGTCAGTTTTCGTCCCCTGGTACTCGGGTGCAACATTCCAGACGCTTTACTAACACTCTCCCGACTTGGAGAGTCAGTGCCTTTAACCTCCTGTTTGGTCCAGTTTGCAATTTCTGCGGAAGATGAACAGGAATAGGGAGAACCAATGACAGACTAGCTGGAGGTGTCTGGACGGGCAAATTTAACTCTCATTTCCCACCAGGAAGAGGAATTAACCAAAGGCTCAGCGTGCCGTGCCGGAACCAGAATAGGGCCTGAAGCCATCCTGCGGTGTTGCGGCCAGCTCACGAGAAAGCGAGTTGAAGAAAGGAGCTCAGGGGCACTGTAATTCACAAACCTGCAGAGTTATAAATGACAGCTATCGTCCAAAAATATACTGAAGTAAGGCTGCCAAGAGGACTTGAAAGCGGGGCAGAATTGCAGGAAACCGATTTCAGGAGGTAGACTGGAATTGCATTGAAAGCATAGGAAAAGAGGCAGAACGTCCACAATGATGCACTTGGCCAAAAAGGGCGTATGCGTTTTTTCCTGAATATATTCAGGAAAAAACGCATACGCCCTTTTTGGCCAACCAAGCAAGCTTGCAAAGGAAATCTGCACTACAATGAAGTCTCACTTCCCCCCGGTCAAAAGGGCCATCTGAAAAAAGTGTAAAATCCAGAAAGGCAGGACAGGCCATGGAGAACTGGGAGCCTTGTTATGCTGATGGGCGGGATGTCAATTGCCAACAGCCACTCGGGAGAAGTGTATGGTGTTTCCTGAAACATCTAAAAAACAAAGCACCAGAGCCTAGGGCACTTCCACTTATGGTCCTATAGCTTAGGGAAATTAAAGTCAAAAAGACACAGCCACCCCAAAGGTTGGGACGGCTCTGTTTACAAGAACCTGATTTACGGTACAAGTTCAATATCGCAGAAAGTGAAAAATGGATAAAGAAGTTGTGGTACTTACGTACAATGCAATATCACTCAGCAAGGAAATCTATGTCATCAGGCCCGTAGCAGCATAATGAGTGGATTCAGGTATGATGATTCTAACTGAAATAAGTCACACAGAGAAAGAAACATCATAAGATATCACTAATACACGGAATGTAAACTTGGCTACACAGGAACTGAATTCCAAAACAGAACAGGGTCTCAAATTAAGAAAACAAACTTATGCTTCCTTCAGGGGAAAGGTGAGTTGGGGTAATGCATAAAACCAGAGATTGAAATGAGCACAGATAAAGTTCCTTAAGCCAAATATGGAATAGACAAGAGCTACTCCTTGCTCAAGGAAATGGACTCAACACCCCATATTAAACGCCTAAGCATGTACCTGACTAGGAAGTATCTTAAAACCTATGGATTGCTATGTCTCCGAAAGAGAACCAAGCGTGTGTACAGGGGCATAAACGCAGCAGTGATAGGATTGGAGAGGTTCGGTGAGCAAATGAAGACCCTTTGAAGTCATATTGCATGGTACCCATTCCACGGGTCTCAACTCTCCAGGTTTAAGGTATTCTTCCTTCAGCTAAAACATGCATGTGGAACCCAGAGTATGATCAACCGTGTGATCGGGAGACGTGTTCCCATATGTGTCAGTTTTCGTCCCCTGGTACTCGGGTGCAACATTCCAGACGCTTTACTAACACTCTCCCGACTTGGAGAGTCAGTGCCTTTAACCTCCTGTTTGGCCCAGTTTGCAATTTCTGCGGAAGATGAACAGGAATAGGGAGAACCAATGACAGACTAGCTGGAGGTGTCTGGACGGGCAAATTTAACTCTCATTTCCCACCAGGAAGAGGAATTAACCAAAGGCTCAGCGTGCCGTGCCGGAACCAGATTAGGGCCTGAAGCCATCCTGCGGTGTTGCGGCCAGCTCACGAGAAAGCGAGTTGAAGAAAGGAGCTCAGGGGCACTGTAATTCACAAACCTGCAGAGTTATAAATGACAGCTCTCGTCCAAAAATATACTGAAGTAAGGCTGCCAAGAGGACTTGAAAGCGGGGCAGAATTGCAGGAAACCGATTTCAGGAGGTAGACTGGAATTGCATTGAAAGCATAGGAAAAGAGGCAGAACGTCCACAATGATGCACTTGGCCAAAAAGGGCGTATGCGTTTTTTCCTGAATATATTCAGGAAAAAACGCATACGCACTTTTTGGCCAACCAAGCAAGCTTGCAAAGGAAATCTGCACTACAATGAAGTCTCACTTCCCCCCGGTCAAAAGGGCCATCTGAAAAAAGTGTAAAATCCAGAAAGGCAGGACAGGCCATGGAGAACTGGGAGCCTTGTTATGCTGATGGGCGGGATGTCAATTGCCAACAGCCACTCGGGAGAAGTGTATGGTGTTTCCTGAAACATCTAAAAAACAAAGCACCAGAGCCTAGGGCACTTCCACTTATGGTCCTATAGCTTAGGGAAATTAAAGTCAAAAAGACACAGCCACCCCAAAGGTTGGGACGGCTCTGTTTACAAGAACCTGATTTACGGTACAAGTTCAATATCGCAGAAAGTGAAAAATGGATAAAGAAGTTGTGGTACTTACGAACAATGCAATATCACTCAGCAAGGAAATCTATGACATCAGGCCCGTAGCAGCATAATGAGTGGATTCAGGTATGATGATTCTAACTGAAATAAGTCACACAGAAAAAGAAACATCATAAGATATCACTAATACACGGAATGTAAACTTGGCTACACAGGAACTGAATTACAAAACAGAACAGGGTCTCAAATTTAGAAACCCAACTTATGCTTGCTTAAGGGGAAAGGTGAGTTGGGGTGCTGCATAAAACCAGAGATTGAAATGAGCACAGATAAAGTTCCTTAAGCCAAATATGGAATAGACAAGAGCTACTCCTTGCTCAAGGAAATGGACTCAACACCCCATATTAAACGCCTAAGCATGTACCTGACTAGGAAGTATCTTAAAACCTATGGATTGCTATGTCTCCGAAAGAGAACCAAGCGTGTGTACAGGGGCATAAACGCAGCAGTGATAGGACTGGAGAGGTTCGGTGAGCAAATGAAGACCCTTTGAAGTCATATTGCATGGTACCCATTCCACGGGTCTCAACTCTCCAGGTTTAAGGTATTCTTCCTTCAGCTAAAACATGCATGTGGAACCCAGAGTATGATCAACCGTGTGATCGGGAGACGTGTTCCAATATGTGTCAGTTTTCGTCCCCTGGTACTCGGGTGCAACATTCCAGACGCTTTACTAACACTCTCCCGACTTGGAGAGTCAGTGCCTTTAACCTCCTGTTTGGCCCAGTTTGCAATTTCTGCGGAAGATGAACAGGAATAGGGAGAACCAATGACAGACTAGCTGGAGGTGTCTGGACGGGCAAATTTAACTCTCATTTCCCACCAGGAAGAGGAATTAACCAAAGGCTCAGCGTGCCGTGCCGGAACCAGATTAGGGCCTGAAGCCATCCTGCGGTGTTGCGGCCAGCTCACAAGAAAGCGAGTTGAAGAAAGGAGCTCAGGGGCACTGTAATTCACAAACCTGCAGAGTTATAAATGACAGCTATCGTCCAAAAATATACTGAAGTAAGGCTGCCAAGAGGACTTGAAAGCGGGGCAGAATTGCAGGAAACCGATTTCAGGAGGTAGACTGGAATTGCATTGAAAGCATAGGAAAAGAGGCAGAACGTCCACAATGATGCACTTGGCCAAAAAGGGCGTATGCGTTTTTTCCTGAATATATTCAGGAAAAAACGCATACGCCCTTTTTGGCCAACCAAGCAAGCTTGCAAAGGAAATCTGCACTACAATGAAGTCTCACTTCCCCCCGGTCAAAAGGGCCATCTGAAAAAAGTGTAAAATCCAGAAAGGCAGGACAGGCCATGGAGAACTGGGAGCCTTGTTATGCTGATGGGCGGGATGTCAATTGCCAACAGCCACTCGGGAGAAGTGTATGGTGTTTCCTGAAACATCTAAAAAACAAAGCACCAGAGCCTAGGGCACTTCCACTTATGGTCCTATAGCTTAGGGAAATTAAAATCAAAAGACACAGCCACCGCAAAGGTTGGGACGGCTCTGTTTACAAGAACCTGGTTTACGGTACAAGTACAATATCGCAGAAAGTGAAAAATGGATAAAGAAGTTGTGGTACTTACGTACAATGCAATATCATTCAGCAATGAAATCTATGTCATCAGGCCCGTAGCACCATAATGAGTGGATTCAGGTATGATGATTCTAACTGAAATAAGTCACACAGAAAAAGAAACATCATAAGATATCACTAATACACGGAATGTAAACTTGGCTACACAGGAACTGAATTACAAAACAGAACAGGGTCTCAAATTTAGAAAACCAACTTATGCTTCCTTAAGGGGAAAGGTGAGTTGGGGGGCTGCATAAAACCAGAGATTGAAATGAGCACAGATAAAGTTCCTTAAGCCAAATATGGAATAGACAAGAGCTACTCCTTGCTCAACAAAATGGATTCAACACCCCATATTAAACACCTAGGAATGTACCTGACTAGGAAGTATCTTAAACCCATGGATTGCTATGTCTCCAAAAGAGAATCAAGCGTGTGTGCAGGGTCATAAACGCAGCAGTGATAGGATTGGAGAGGTTCGGTGAGCAAATGAAGACCCTTTGAAGTCATATTGCATGGTACCCATTCCACGGGTCTCAACTCTCCAGGTTTAAGGTATTCTTCCTTCAGCTAAAACATGCATGTGGAACCCAGAGTATGATCAACCGTGTGATCGGGAGACGTGTTCCATTATGTCTCAGTTATCGTCCCCTGGTACTCGGGTGCAACATTCCAGACGCTTTACTAACACTCTCCCGACTTGGAGAGTCAGTGCCTTTAACCTCCTGTTTGGCCCAGTTTGCAATTTCTGCGGAAGATGAACAGGAATAGGGAGAACCAATGACAGACTAGATGGAGGTGTCTGGACGGGCAAATTTAACTCTCATTTCCCACCAGGAAGAGGAATTAACCAAAGGCTCAGCGTGCCGTGCCGGAACCAGATTAGGGCCTGAAGCCATCCTGCGGTGTTGCGGCCAGCTCACGAGAAAGCGAGTTGAAGAAAGGAGCTCAGGGGCACTGTAATTCACAAACCTGCAGAGTTATAAATGACAGCTATCGTCCAAAAATATACTGAAGTAAGGCTGCCAAGAGGACTTGAAAGCGGGGCAGAATTGCAGGAAACCGATTTCAGGAGGTAGACTGGAATTGCATTGAAAGCATAGGAAAAGAGGCAGAACGTCCACAATGATGCACTTGGCCAAAAAGGGCGTATGCGTTTTTTCCTGAATATATTCAGGAAAAAACGCATACGCCCTTTTTGGCCAACCAAGCAAGCTTGCAAAGGAAATCTGCACTACAATGAAGTCTCACTTCCCCCCGGTCAAAAGGGCCATCTGAAAAAAGTGTAAAATCCAGAAAGGCAGGACAGGCCATGGAGAACTGGGAGCCTTGTTATGCTGATGGGCGGGATGTCAATTGCCAACAGCCACTCGGGAGAAGTGTATGGTGTTTCCTGAAACATCTAAAAAACAAAGCAACAGAGCCTAGGGCACTTCCACTTATGGTCCTATAGCTTAGGGAAATTAAAATAAAAAAGACACAGCCACCCCAAAGGTTGGGACGGCTCTGTTTACAAGAACCACGTTTACGGTACAAGTTCAATATCGCAGAAAGTGAAAAATAGATAAAGTAGTTGTGGTACTTACGTACAATGCAATATCACTCAGCAAGGAAATCTATGTCATCAGGCCCATAGCACCATAATGAGTGGATTCAGGTATGATGATTCTAACTGAAATAAGTCACACAGAGAAAGAAACATCATAAGATATCACTAATACACGGAATGTAAACTTGGCTACACAGGAACTGAATTCCAAAACAGAACAGGGTCTCAAATTTAGAAACCCAACTTATGCTTGCTTAAGGGGAAAGGTGAGTTGGGGTGCTGCATAAAACCAGAGATTGAAATGAGCACAGATAAAGTTCCTTAAGCCAAATATGGAATAGACAAGAGCTACTCCTTGCTCAACGAAATGGATTCAACACCCCATATTAAACACCTAAGAATATACCTGACTATTAAGTAGCTTAAAACCTAAGGAATGCTATGTCTCCGAAAGAGAATCAAGCGTGTGTACAGGGGCATAAACGCAGCAGTGATAGGATTGGAGAGGTTCGGTGAGCAAATGAAGACCCTTTGAAGTCATATTGCATGGTACCCATTCCACGGGTCTCAACTCTCCAGGTTTAAGGTATTCTTCCTTCAGCTAAAACATGCATGTGGAACCCAGAGTATGATCAACCGTGTGATCGGGTGACGTGTTCCATTATGTCTCAGTTTTCGTCCCCTGGTACTCGGGTGCAACATTCCAGACGCTTTACTAACACTCTCCCGACTTGGAGAGTCAGTGCCTTTAACCTCCTGTTTGGCCCAGTTTGCAATTTCTGCGGAAGATGAACAGGAATAGGGAGAACCAATGACAGACTAGCTGGAGGTGTCTGGACGGGCAAATTTAACTCTCATTTCCCACCAGGAAGAGGAATTAACCAAAGGCTCAGCGTGCCGTGCCGGAACCAGATTAGGGCCTGAAGCCATCCTGCGGTGTTGCGGCCAGCTCACGAGAAAGCGAGTTGAAGAAAGGAGCTCAGGGGCACTGTAATTCACAAACCTGCAGAGTTATAAATGACAGCTATCGTCCAAAAATATACTGAAGTAAGGCTGCCAAGAGGACTTGAAAGCGGGGCAGAATTGCAGGAAACCGATTTCAGGAGGTAGACTGGAATTGCATTGAAAGCATAGGAAAAGAGGCAGAACGTCCACAATGAT
Source organism: Lagenorhynchus albirostris (assembly GCF_949774975.1). Lineage (NCBI taxonomy): Eukaryota > Metazoa > Chordata > Mammalia > Artiodactyla > Delphinidae > Lagenorhynchus > Lagenorhynchus albirostris. Next base: position 373,656 of record NW_026783393.1, on the reverse strand, counting down.
GCACTTGGTCAAAAAGGGCGTATGCGTTTTTTCCTGAATATATTCAGGAAAAAACGCATACACACTTTTTGGCCAACCAAGCAAGCTTGCAAAGGAAATCTGCACTACAATGAAGTCTCACTTCCCCCCGGTCAAAAGGGCCATCTGAAAAAAGTGTAAAATCCAGAAAGGCAGGACAGGCCATGGAGAACTGGGAGCCTTGTTATGCTGATGGGCGGGATGTCAATTGCCAACAGCCACTCGGGAGAAGTGTATGGTGTTTCCTGAAACATCAAAAAAAACAAAGCAACAGAGCCTAGGGCACTTCCACTTATGGTCCTATAGCTTAGGGAAATTAAAATCAAAAAGACACAGCCACCCCAAAGGTTGGGACGGCTCTGTTTACAAGAACCTGGTTTACGGTACAAGTACAATATCGCAGAAAGTGAAAAATGGATAAAGAAGTTGTGGTACTTACGTACAATGCAATATCACTCAGCAATGAAATCTATGTCATCAGGCCCGTAGCACCATAATGAGTGGATTCAGGTATGATGATTCTAACTGAAATAAGTCACACAGAAAAAGAAACATCATAAGATATCACTAATACACGGAATGTAAACTTGGCTACACAGGAACTGAATTACAAAACAGAAAAATGTCTCAAATTTAGAAAACCAACTTATGCTTGCTTAAGGGGAAAGGTGAGTTGGGGTGCTGCATAAAACCAGAGATTGAAATGAGCACAGATAAAGTTCCTTAAGCCAAATATGGAATAGACAAGAGCTACTCCTTGCTCAACGAAATGGACTCAACACCCCATATTAAATGCCTAAGAGTGTACCTGACTAGGAAGTATCTTAAAACCTATGGATTGCTATGTCTCTGAAAGAGAATCAAGTGTGTGTACAGGGGCATAAACGCAGCAGTGATAGGATTGGAGAGGTTCGGTGAGCAAATGAAGACCCTTTGAAGTCATATTGCATGGTACCCATTCCACGGGTCTCAACTCTCCAGGTTGAAGGTATTCTTCCTTCAGCTAAAACATGCATGTGGAACCCAGAGTATGATCAACCGTGTGATCGGGAGACGTGTTCCAATAGGTCTCAGTTTTCGTCCCCTGGTACTCGGGTGCAACATTCCAGACGCTTTACTAACACTCTCCCGACTTGGAGAGTCAGTGCCTTTAACCTCCTGTTTGGCCCAGTTTGCAATTTCTGCGGAAGATGAACAGGAATAGGGAGAACCAATGACAGACTAGCTGGAGGTGTCTGGACGGGCAAATTTAACTCTCATTTCCCACCAGGAAGAGGAATTAACCAAAGGCTCAGCGTGCCGTGCCGGAACCAGATTAGGGCCTGAAGCAATCCTGCGGTGTTGCGGCCAGCTCACGAGAAAGCGAGTTGAAGAAAGGAGCTCAGGGGCACTGTAATTCACAAACCTGCAGAGTTATAAATGACAGCTATCGTCCAAAAATATACTGAAGTAAGGCTGCCAAGAGGACTTGAAAGCGGGGCAGAATTGCAGGAAACCGATTTCAGGAGGTAGACTGGAATTGCATTGAAAGCATAGGAAAAGAGGCAGAACGTCCACAATGATGCACTTGGCCAAAAAGGGCGTATGCGTTTTTTCCTGAATATATTCAGGAAAAAACGCATACGCCCTTTTTGGCCAACCAAGCAAGCTTGCAAAGGAAATCTGCACTACAATGAAGTCTCACTTCCCCCCGGTCAAAAGGGCCATCTGAAAAAAGTGTAAAATCCAGAAAGGCAGGACAGGCCATGGAGAACTGGGAGCCTTGTTATGCTGATGGGCGGGATGTCAATTGCCAACAGCCACTCGGGAGAAGTGTATGGTGTTTCCTGAAACATCTAAAAAACAAAGCAACAGAGCCTAGGGCACTTCCACTTATGGTCCAATAGCTTAGGGAAATTAAAATCAAAAAGACACAGCCACCCCAAAGGTTGGGACGGCTCTGTTTACAAGAACCTGGTTTACGGTACAAGTACAATATCGCAGAAAGTGAAAAATGGATAAAGAAGTTGTGGTACTTACGTACAATGCAATATCACTCAGCAATGAAATCTATGTCATCAGGCCCGTAGCACCATAATGAGTGGATTCAGGTATGATGATTCTAACTGAAATAAGTCACACAGAAAAAGAAACATCATAAGATATCACTAATACACGGAATGTAAACTTGGCTACACAGGAACTGAATTCCAAAACAGAACAGGGTCTCAAATTTAGAAACCCAACTTATGCTTGCTTAAGGGGAAAGGTGAGTTGGGGTGCTGCATAAAACCAGAGATTGAAATGAGCACAGATAAATTTCCTTAAGCCAAATATGGAACAGACAACAGCTACTCCTTGCTCAACGAAACGGACTCATCACCCCATATTAAACACCTAAGAATGTACCTGACTATTAAGTAGCTTAAAACCTAAGGAATGCTATGTCTCCGAAAGAGAATCAAGCGTGTGTACAGGGGCATAAACGCAGCAGTGATAGGATTGGAGAGGTTCGGTGAGCAAATGAAGACCCTTTGAAGTCATATTGCATGGTACCCATTCCACGGGTCTCAACTCTCCAGGTTTAAGGTATTCTTCCTTCAGCTAAAACATGCATGTGGAACCCAGAGTATGATCAACCGTGTGATCGGGAGACGTGTTCCAATATGTGTCAGTTTTCGTCCCCTGGTACTCGGGTGCAACATTCCAGACGCTTTACTAACACTCTCCCGACTTGGAGAGTCAGTGCCTTTAACCTCCTGTTTGGCCCAGTTTGCAATTTCTGCGGAAGATGAACAGGAAGAGCGAGAACCAATGACAGACTAGCTGGAGGTGTCTGGACGGGCAAATTTAACTCTCATTTCCCACCAGGAAGAGGAATTAACCAAAGGCTCAGCGTGCCGTGCCGGAACCAGATTAGGGCCTGAAGCAATCCTGCGGTGTTGCGGCCAGCTCACGAGAAAGCGAGTTGAAGAAAGGAGCTCAGGGGCACTGTAATTCACAAACCTGCAGAGTTATAAATGACAGCTATCGTCCAAAAATATACTGAAGTAAGGCTGCCAAGAGGACTTGAAAGCGGGGCAGAATTGCAGGAAACCGATTTCAGGAGGTAGACTGGAATTGCATTTAAAGCATAGGAAAAGAGGCAGAACGTCCACAATGATGCACTTGGCCAAAAAGGGCGTATGCGTTTTTTCCTGAATATATTCAGGAAAAAACGCATACGCCCTTTTTGGCCAACCAAGCAAGCTTGCAAAGGAAATCTGCACTACAATGAAGTCTCACTTCCCCCCGGTCAAAAGGGCCATCTGAAAAAAGTGTAAAATCCAGAAAGGCAGGACAGGCCATGGAGAACTGGGAGCCTTGTTATGCTGATGGGCGGGATGTCAATTGCCAACAGCCACTCGGGAGAAGTGTATGGTGTTTCCTGAAACATCTAAAAAACAAAGCAACAGAGCCTAGGGCACTTCCACTTATGGTCCTATAGCTTAGGGAAATTAAAATCAAAAAGACACAGCCACCCCAAAGGTTGGGACGGCTCTGTTTACAAGAACCTGGTTTACGGTACAAGTTCAATATCGCAGAAAGTGAAAAATGGATAAAGAAGTTGTGGTACTTACGTACAATGCAGTATCACTCAGCAATGAAATCTATGTCATCAGGCCCGTAGCAGCATAATGAGTGGATTCAGGTACGATGATTCTAACTGAAATAAGTCACACAGGAAAAGAAACATCATAAGATATCACTAATACACGGAATGTAACCTTGGCTACACAGGAACTGAATTACAAAACAGAAAAGGGTCTCAAATTTAGAAACCCAACTTATGCTTGCTTAAGGGGAAAGGTGAGTTGGGGTGCTGCATAAAACCAGAGATTGAAATGAGCACAGATAAAGTTCCTTAAGCCAAATATGGAATAGACAAGAGCTACTCCTTGCTCAACGAAATGGACTCAACACCCCATATTAAATGCCTAAGAGTGTACCTGACTAGGAAGTATCTTAAAACCTATGGATTGCTATGTCTCCGAAAGAGAACCAAGCGTGTGTACAGGGGCATAAACGCAGCAGTGATAGGACTGGAGAGGTTCGGTGAGCAAATGAAGACCCTTTGAAGTCATATTGCATGGTACCCATTCCACGGGTCTCAACTCTCCAGGTTTAAGGTATTCTTCCTTCAGCTAAAACATGCATGTGGAACCCAGAGTATGATCAACCGTGTGATCGGGAGACGTGTTCCAATATGTGTCAGTTTTCGTCCCCTGGTACTCGGGTGCAACATTCCAGACGCTTTACTAACACTCTCCCGACTTGGAGAGTCAGTGCCTTTAACCTCCTGTTTGGCCCAGTTTGCAATTTCTGCGGAAGATGAACAGGAATAGGGAGAACCAATGACAGACTAGCTGGAGGTGTCTGGACGGGCAAATTTAACTCTCATTTCCCACCAGGAAGAGGAATTAACCAAAGGCTCAGCGTGCCGTGCCGGAACCAGATTAGGGCCTGAAGCCATCCTGCGGTGTTGCGGCCAGCTCACGAGAAAGCGAGTTGAAGAAAGGAGCTCAGGGGCACTGTAATTCACAAACCTGCAGAGTTATAAATGACAGCTATCGTCCAAAAATATACTGAAGTAAGGCTGCCAAGAGGACTTGAAAGCGGGGCAGAATTGCAGGAAACCGATTTCAGGAGGTAGACTGGAATTGCATTGAAAGCATAGGAAAAGAGGCAGAACGTCCACAATGATGCACTTGGCCCAAAAGGGCGTATGCGTTTTTTCCTGAATATATTCAGGAAAAAACGCATACGCCCTTTTTGGCCAACCAAGCAAGCTTGCAAAGGAAATCTGCACTACAATGAAGTCTCACTTCCCCCCGGTCAAAAGGGCCATCTGAAAAAAGTGTAAAATCCAGAAAGGCAGGACAGGCCATGGAGAACTGGGAGCCTTGTTATGCTGATGGGCGGGATGTCAATTGCCAACAGCCACTCGGGAGAAGTGTATGGTGTTTCCTGAAACATCTAAAAAACAAAGCACCAGAGCCTAGGGCACTTCCACTTATGGTCCTATAGCTTAGGGAAATTAAAGTCAAAAAGACACAGCCACCCCAAAGGTTGGGACGGCTCTGTTTACAAGAACCTGATTTACGGTACAAGTTCAATATCGCAGAAAGTGAAAAATGGATAAAGAAGTTGTGGTACTTACGTACAATGCAATATCACTCAGCAAGGAAATCTATGTCATCAGGCCCGTAGCAGCATAATGAGTGAATTCAGGTATGATGATTCTAACTGAAATAAGTCACACAGAGAAAGAAACATCATAAGATATCACTAATACACGGAATGTAAACTTGGCTACACAGAAACTGAATTCCAAAACAGAACAGGGTCTCAAATTAAGAAAACAAACTTATGCTTCCTTAAGGGGAAAGGTGAGTTGGGGTAATGCATAAAACCAGAGATTGAAATGAGCACAGATAAAGTTCCTTAAGCCAAATATGGAATAGACAAGAGCTACTCCTTGCTCAAGGAAATGGACTCAACACCCCATATTAAACGCCTAAGCATGTACCTGACTAGGAAGTATCTTAAAACCTATGGATTGCTATGTCTCCGAAAGAGAACCAAGCGTGTGTACAGGGGCATAAACGCAGCAGTGATAGGACTGGAGAGGTTCGGTGAGCAAATGAAGACCCTTTGAAGTCATATTGCATGGTACCCATTCCACGGGTCTCAACTCTCCAGGTTTAAGGGATTCTTCCTTCAGCTAAAACATGCATGTGGAACCCAGAGTATGATCAACCGTGTGATCGGGAGACGTGTTCAAATATGTCTCAGTTTTCGTCCCCTGGTACTCGGGTGCAACATTCCAGACGCTTTACTAACACTCTCCCGAGTTGGAGAGTCAGTGCCTTTAACCTCCTGTTTGGCCCAGTTTGCAATTTCTGTGGAAGATGAACAGGAATAGGGAGAACCAATGAGAGACTAGCTGGAGGTGTCTGGACGGGCATATTTAACTCTCATTTCCCACCAGGAAGAGGAATTAACCAAAGGCTCAGCGTGCCGTGCCGGAACCAGATTAGGGCCTGAAGCACTCCTGCGGTGTTGCGGCCAGCTCACGAGAAAGCGAGTTGAAGAAAGGAGCTCAGGGGCACTGTAATTCACAAACCTGCAGAGTTATAAATGACAGCTATCGTCCAAAAATATACTGAAGTAAGGCTGCCAAGAGGACTTGAAAGCGGGGCAGAATTGCAGGAAACCGATTTCAGGAGGTAGACTGGAATTGCATTGAAAGCATAGGAAAAGAGGCAGAACGTCCACAATGATGCACTTGGCCAAAAAGGGCGTATGCGTTTTTTCCTGAATATATTCAGGAAAAAACGCATACGCCCTTTTTGGCCAACCAAGCAAGCTTGCAAAGGAAATCTGCACTACAATGAAGTCTCACTTCCCCCCGGTCAAAAGGGCCATCTGAAAAAAGTGTAAAATCCAGAAAGGCAGGACAGGCCATGGAGAACTGGGAGCCTTGTTATGCTGATGGGCGGGATGTCAATTGCCAACAGCCACTCGGGAGAAGTGTATGGTGTTTCCTGAAACATCTAAAAAACAAAGCAGCAGAGCCTAGGGCACTTCCTACTTATGGTCCTATAGCTTAGGGAAATTAAAGTCAAAAAGACACAGCCACCCCAAAGGTTGGGACGGCTCTGTTTACAAGAACCTGATTTACGGTACAAGTTCAATATCGCAGAAAGTGAAAAATGGATAAAGAAGTTGTGGTACTTACGTACAATGCAATATCACTCAGCATGGAAATCTATGACATCAGGCCCGTAGCAGCATAATGAGTGGATTCAGGTATGATGATTCTAACTGAAATAAGTCACACAGAAAAAGAAACATCATAAGATATCACTAATACACGGAATGTAAACTTGGCTACACAGGAACTGAATTCCAAAACAGAACAGGGTCTCAAATATAGAATCCCAACTTATGCTTGCTTAAGGGGAAAGGTGAGTTGGGGTGCTGCATAAAACCAGAGATTGAAATGAGCACAGATAAAGTTCCTTAAGCCAAATATGGAATAGACAAGAGCTACTCCTTGCTCAAGGAAATGGACTCAACACCCCATATTAAACGCCTAAGCATGTACCTGACTAGGAAGTATCTTAAAACCTATGGATTGCTATGTCTCCGAAAGAGAACCAAGCGTGTGTACAGGGGCATAAACGCAGCAGTGATAGGACTGGAGAGGTTCGGTGAGCAAATGAAGACCCTTTGAAGTCATATTGCATGGTACCCATTCCACGGGTCTCAACTCTCCAGGTTTAAGGTATTCTTCCTTCAGCTAAAACATGCATGTGGAACCCAGAGTATGATCAACCGTGTGATCGGGAGACGTGTTCCAATATGTGTCAGTTTTCGTCCCCTGGTACTCGGGTGCAACATTCCAGACGCTTTACTAACACTCTCCCGACTTGGAGAGTCAGTGCCTTTAACCTCCTGTTTGGCCCAGTTTGCAATTTCTGCGGAAGATGAACAGGAATAGGGAGAACCAATGACAGACTAGCTGGAGGTGTCTGGACTGGCAAATTTAACTCTCATTTCCCACCAGGAAGAGGAATTAACCAAAGGCTCAGCGTGCCGTGCCGGAACCAGAATAGGGCCTGAAGCCATCCTGCGGTGTTGCAGCCAGCTCACGAGAAAGCGAGTTGAAGAAAGGAGCTCAGGGGCACTGTAATTCACAATCCTGCAGAGTTATAAATGACAGCTATCGTCCAAAAATATACTGAAGTAAGGCTGCCAAGAGGACTTGAAAGCGGGGCAGAATTGCAGGAAACCGATTTCAGGAGGTAGACTGGAATTGCATTGAAAGCATAGGAAAAGAGGCAGAACGTCCACAATGATGCACTTGGCCAAAAAGGGCGTATGCGTTTTTTCCTGAATATATTCAGGAAAAAACGCATACGCCCTTTTTGGCCAACCAAGCAAGCTTGCAAAGGAAATCTGCACTACAATGAAGTCTCACTTCCCCCCGGTCAAAAGGGCCATCTGAAAAAAGTGTAAAATCCAGAAAGGCAGGACAGGCCATGGAGAACTGGGAGCCTTGTTATGCTGATGGGCGGGATGTCAATTGCCAACAGCCACTCGGGAGAAGTGTATGGTGTTTCCTGAAACATCTAAAAAACAAAGCAACAGAGCCTAGGGCACTTCCACTTATGGTCCTATAGCTTAGGGAAATTAAAGTCAAAAAGACACAGCCACCCCAAAGGTTGGGACGGCTCTGTTTACAAGAACCTGATTTACGGTACAAGTTCAATATCGCAGAAAGTGAAAAATGGATAAAGAAGTTGTGGTACTTACGTACAATGCAATATCACTCAGCAAGGAAATCTATGTCATCAGGCCCGTAGCAGCATAATGAGTGGATTCAGGTATGATGATTCTAACTGAAATAAGTCACACAGAGAAAGAAACATCATAAGATATCACTAATACACGGAATGTAAACTTGGCTACACAGGAACTGAATTCCAAAACAGAACAGGGTCTCAAATTAAGAAAACAAACTTATGCTTCCTTAAGGGGAAAGGTGAGTTGGGGTGCTGCATAAAACCAGAGATTGAAATGAGCACAGATAAAGTTCCTTAAGCCAAATATGGAATAGACAAGAGCTACTCCTTGCTCAAGGAAATGGACTCAACACCCCATATTAAACGCCTAAGCATGTACCTAACTAGGAAGTATCTTAAAACCTATGGATTGCTATGTCTCCGAAAGAGAACCAAGCGTGTGTACAGGGGCATAAACGCAGCAGTGATAGGACTGGAGGGGTTCGGTGAGCAAATGAAGACCCTTTGAAGTCATATTGCATGGTACCCATTCCACGGGTCTCAACTCTCCAGGTTTAAGGTATTCTTCCTTCAGCTAAAACATGCATGTGGAACCCAGAGTATGATCAACCGTGTGATCGGGAGACGTGTTCCAATATGTGTCAGTTTTCGTCCCCTGGTACTCGGGTGCAACATTCCAGACGCTTTACTAACACTCTCCCGAGTTGGAGAGTCAGTGCCTTTAACCTCCTGTTTGGCCCAGTTTGCAATTTCTGTGGAAGATGAACAGGAATAGGGAGAACCAATGAGAGACTAGCTGGAGGTGTCTGGACGGGCATATTTAACTCTCATTTCCCACCAGGAAGAGGAATTAACCAAAGGCTCAGCGTGCTGTGCCGGAACCAGATTAGGGCCTGAAGCACACCTGCGGTGTTGCGGCCAGCTCACGAGAAAGCGAGTTGAAGAAAGGAGCTCAGGGGCACTGTAATTCACAAACCTGCAGAGTTATAAATGACAGCTCTCGTCCAAAAATATACTGAAGTAAGGCTGCCAAGAGGACTTGAAAGCGGGGCAGAATTGCAGGAAACCGATTTCAGGAGGTAGACTGGAATTGCATTGAAAGCATAGGAAAAGAGGCAGAACGTCCACAATGATGCACTTGGCCAAAAAGGGCGTATGCGTTTTTTCCTGAATATATTCAGGAAAAAACGCATACGCCCTTTTTGGCCAACCAAGCAAGCTTGCAAAGGAAATCTGCACTACAATGAAGTCTCACTTCCCCCCGGTCAAAAGGGCCATCTGAAAAAAGTGTAAAATCCAGAAAGGCAGGACAGGCCATGGAGAACTGGGAGCCTTGTTATGCTGATGGGCGGGATGTCAATTGCCAACAGCCACTCGGGAGAAGTGTATGCTGTTTCCTGAAACATCTAAAAAACAAAGCAACAGAGCCTAGGGCACTTCCACTTATGGTCCTATAGCTTAGGGAAATTAAAGTCAAAAAGACACAGCCACCCCAAAGGTTGGGACCGCTCTGTTTACAAGAACCTGATTTACGGTACAAGTTCAATATCGCAGAAAGTGAAAAATGGATAAAGAAGTTGTGGTACTTACGTACAATGCAATATCACTCAGCAAGGAAATCTATGACATCAGGCCCGTAGCAGCATAATGAGTGGATTCAGGTATGATGATTCTAACTGAAATAAGTTACACAGAAAAAGAAACATCATAAGATATCACTAATACACGGAATGTAAACTTGGCTACACAGGAACTGAATTCCAAAACAGAACAGGGTCTCAAATTTAGAAACCCAACTTATGCTTGCTTAAGGGGAAAGGTGAGTTGGGGTGCTGCATAAAACCAGAGATTGAAATGAGCACAGATAAAGTTCCTTAAGCCAAATATGGAATAGACAAGAGCTACTCCTTGCTCAAGGAAATGGACTCAACACCCCATATTAAACGCCTAAGCGTGTACCTGACTAGGAAGTATCTTAAAACCTATGGATTGCTATGTCTCCGAAAGAGAACCAAGCGTGTGTACAGGGGCATAAACGCAGCAGTGATAGGACTGGAGAGGTTCGGTGAGCAAATGAAGACCCTTTGAAGTCATATTGCATGGTACCCATTCCACGGGTCTCAACTCTCCAGGTTTAAGGTATTCTTCCTTCAGCTAAAACATGCATGTGGAACCCAGAGTATGATCAACCGTGTGATCGGGAGACGTGTTCCAATATGTGTCAGTTTTCGTCCCCTGGTACTCGGGTGCAACATTCCAGACGCTTTACTAACACTCTCCCGACTTGGAGAGTCAGTGCCTTTAACCTCCTGTTTGGCCCAGTTTGCAATTTCTGCGGAAGATGAACAGGAATAGGGAGAACCAATGACAGACTAGCTGGAGGTGTCTGGACGGGCAAATTTAACTCTCATTTCCCACCAGGAAGAGGAATTAACCAAAGGCTCAGCGTGCCGTGCCGGAACCAGATTAGGGCCTGAAGCCATCCTGCGGTGTTGCGGCCAGCTCACGAGAAAACGAGTTGAAGAAAGGAGCTCAGGGGCACTGTAATTCACAAACCTGCAGAGTTATAAATGACAGCTATCGTCCAAAAATATACTGAAGTAAGGCTGCCAAGAGGACTTGAAAGCGGGGCAGAATTGCAGGAAACCGATTTCAGGAGGTAGACTGGAATTGCATTGAAAGCATAGGAAAAGAGGCAGAACGTCCACAATGATGCACTTGGCCAAAAAGGGCGTATGCGTTTTTTCCTGAATATATTCAGGAAAAAACGCATACGCCCTTTTTGGCCAACCAAGCAAGCTTGCAAAGGAAATCTGCACTACAATGAAGTCTCACTTCCCCCCGGTCAAAAGGGCCATCTGAAAAAAGTGTAAAATCCAGAAAAGCAGGACAGGCCATGGAGAACTGGGAGCCTTGTTATGCTGATGGGCGGGATGTCAATTGCCAACAGCCACTCGGGAGAAGTGTATGGTGTTTCCTGAAACATCTAAAAAACAAAGCACCAGAGCCTAGGGCACTTCCACTTATGGTCCTATAGCTTAGGGAAATTAAAGTCAAAAAGACACAGCCACCCCAAAGGTTGGGACGGCTCTGTTTACAAGAACCTGATTTACGGTACAAGTTCAATATCGCAGAAAGTGAAAAATGGATAAAGAAGTTGTGGTACTTACGTACAATGCAATATCACTCAGCAAGGAAATCTATGTCATCAGGCCCGTAGCAGCATAATGAGTGGATTCAGGTATGATGATTCTAACTGAAATAAGTCACACAGAGAAAGAAACATCATAAGATATCACTAATACACGGAATGTAAACTTGGCTACACAGGAACTGAATTCCAAAACAGAACAGGGTCTCAAATTTAGAAACCCAACTTATGCTTGCTTAAGGGGAAAGGTGAGTTGGGGTGCTGCATAAAACCAGAGATTGAAATGAGCACAGATAAAGTTCCTTAAGCCAAATATGGAATAGACAAGAGCTACTCCTTGCTCAAGGAAATGGACTCAACACCCCATATTAAACGCCTAAGCGTGTACCTGACTAGGAAGTATCTTAAAACCTATGGATTGCTATGTCTCCGAAAGAGAACCAAGCGTGTGTACAGGGGCATAAACGCAGCAGTGATAGGACTGGAGAGGTTCGGTGAGCAAATGAAGACCCTTTGAAGTCATATTGCATGGTTCCCATTCCACGGGTCTCAACTCTCCAGGTTTAAGGTATTCTTCCTTCAGCTAAAACATGCATGTGGAACCCAGAGTATGATCAACCGTGTGATCGGGAGACGTGTTCCAATATGTGTCAGTTTTCGTCCCCTGGTACTCGGGTGCAACATTCCAGACGCTTTACTAACACTCTCCCGAGTTGGAGAGTCAGTGCCTTTAACCTCCTGTTTGGCCCAGTTTGCAATTTCTGTGGAAGATGAACAGGAATAGGGAGAACCAATGAGAGACTAGCTGGAGGTGTCTGGACGGGCATATTTAACTCTCATTTCCCACCAGGAAGAGGAATTAACCAAAGGCTCAGCGTGCTGTGCCGGAACCAGATTAGGGCCTGAAGCACACCTGCGGTGTTGCGGCCAGCTCACGAGAAAGCGAGTTGAAGAAAGGAGCTCAGGGGCACTGTAATTCACAAACCTGCAGAGTTATAAATGACAGCTCTCGTCCAAAAATATACTGAAGTAAGGCTGCCAAGAGGACTTGAAAGCGGGGCAGAATTGCAGGAAACCGATTTCAGGAGGTAGACTGGAATTGCATTGAAAGCATAGGAAAAGAGGCAGAACGTCCACAATGATGCACTTGGCCAAAAAGGGCGTATGCGTTTTTTCCTGAATATATTCAGGAAAAAACGCATACGCCCTTTTTGGCCAACCAAGCAAGCTTGCAAAGGAAATCTGCACTACAATGAAGTCTCACTTCCCCCCGGTCAAAAGGGCCATCTGAAAAAAGTGTAAAATCCAGAAAGGCAGGACAGGCCATGGAGAACTGGGAGCCTTGTTATGCTGATGGGCGGGATGTCAATTGCCAACAGCCACTCGGGAGAAGTGTATGGTGTTTCCTGAAACATCTAAAAAACAAAGCAACAGAGCCTAGGGCACTTCCACTTATGGTCCTATAGCTTAGGGAAATTAAAGTCAAAAAGACACAGCCACCCCAAAGGTTGGGACCACTCTGTTTACAAGAACCTGATTTACGGTACAAGTTCAATATCGCAGAAAGTGAAAAATGGATAAAGAAGTTGTGGTACTTACGTACAATGCAATATCACTCAGCAAGGAAATCTATGTCATCAGGCCCGTAGCAGCATAATGAGTGGATTCAGGTATGATGATTCTAACTGAAATAAGTTACACAGAAAAAGAAACATCATAAGATATCACTAATACACGGAATGTAAACTTGGCTACACAGGAACTGAATTCCAAAACAGAACAGGGTCTCAAATTTAGAAACCCAACTTATGCTTGCTTAAGGGGAAAGGTGAGTTGGGGTGCTGCATAAAACCAGAGATTGAAATGAGCACAGATAAAGTTCCTTAAGCCAAATATGGAATAGACAAGAGCTACTCCTTGCTCAAGGAAATGGACTCAACACCCCATATTAAACGCCTAAGCGTGTACCTGACTAGGAAGTATCTTAAAACCTATGGATTGCTATGTCTCCGAAAGAGAACCAAGCGTGTGTACAGGGGCATAAACGCAGCAGTGATAGGACTGGAGAGGTTCGGTGAGCAAATGAAGACCCTTTGAAGTCATATTGCATGGTACCCATTCCACGGGTCTCAACTCTCCAGGTTTAAGGTATTCTTCCTTCAGCTAAAACATGCATGTGGAACCCAGAGTATGATCAACCGTGTGATCGGGAGACGTGTTCCAATATGTGTCAGTTTTCGTCCCCTGGTACTCGGGTGCAACATTCCAGACGCTTTACTAACACTCTCCCGACTTGGAGAGTCAGTGCCTTTAACCTCCTGTTTGGCCCAGTTTGCAATTTCTGCGGAAGATGAACAGGAATAGGGAGAACCAATGACAGACTAGCTGGAGGTGTCTGGACGGGCAAATTTAACTCTCATTTCCCACCAGGAAGAGGAATTAACCAAAGGCTCAGCGTGCCGTGCCGGAACCAGATTAGGGCCTGAAGCCATCCTGCGGTGTTGCGGCCAGCTCACGAGAAAACGAGTTGAAGAAAGGAGCTCAGGGGCACTGTAATTCACAAACCTGCAGAGTTATAAATGACAGCTATCGTCCAAAAATATACTGAAGTAAGGCTGCCAAGAGGACTTGAAAGCGGGGCAGAATTGCAGGAAACCGATTTCAGGAGGTAGACTGGAATTGCATTGAAAGCATAGGAAAAGAGGCAGAACGTCCACAATGATGCACTTGGCCAAAAAGGGCGTATGCGTTTTTTCCTGAATATATTCAGGAAAAAACGCATACGCCCTTTTTGGCCAACCAAGCAAGCTTGCAAAGGAAATCTGCACTACAATGAAGTCTCACTTCCCCCCGGTCAAAAGGGCCATCTGAAAAAAGTGTAAAATCCAGAAAAGCAGGACAGGCCATGGAGAACTGGGAGCCTTGTTATGCTGATGGGCGGGATGTCAATTGCCAACAGCCACTCGGGAGAAGTGTATGGTGTTTCCTGAAACATCTAAAAAACAAAGCACCAGAGCCTAGGGCACTTCCACTTATGGTCCTATAGCTTAGGGAAATTAAAGTCAAAAAGACACAGCCACCCCAAAGGTTGGGACGGCTCTGTTTACAAGAACCTGATTTACGGTACAAGTTCAATATCGCAGAAAGTGAAAAATGGATAAAGAAGTTGTGGTACTTACGTACAATGCAATATCACTCAGCAAGGAAATCTATGTCATCAGGCCCGTAGCAGCATAATGAGTGGATTCAGGTATGATGATTCTAACTGAAATAAGTCACACAGAGAAAGAAACATCATAAGATATCACTAATACACGGAATGTAAACTTGGCTACACAGGAACTGAATTCCAAAACAGAACAGGGTCTCAAATTAAGAAAACAAACTTATGCTTGCTTAAGGGGAAAGGTGAGTTGGGGTAATGCATAAAACCAGAGATTGAAATGAGCACAGATAAAGTTCCTTAAGCCAAATATGGAATAGACAAGAGCTACTCCTTGCTCAAGGAAATGGACTCAACACCCCATATTAAACGCCTAAGCATGTACCTGACTAGGAAGTATCTTAAAACCTATGGACTGCTATGTCTCTGAAAGAGAACCAAGCGTGTGTACAGGGGCATAAACGCAGCAGTGATAGGACTGGAGAGGTTCGGTGAGCAAATGAAGACCCTTTGAAGTCATATTGCATGGTTCCCATTCCACGGGTCTCAACTCTCCAGGTTTAAGGTATTCTTCCTTCAGCTAAAACATGCATGTGGAACCCAGAGTATGATCAACCGTGTGATCGGGAGACGTGTTCCAATATGTGTCAGTTTTCGTCCCCTGGTACTCGGGTGCAACATTCCAGACGCTTTACTAACACTCTCCCGACTTGGAGAGTCAGTGCCTTTAACCTCCTGTTTGGCCCAGTTTGCAATTTCTGCGGAAGATGAACAGGAATAGGGAGAACCAATGACAGACTAGCTGGAGGTGTCTGGACGGGCAAATTTAACTCTCATTTCCCACCAGGAAGAGGAATTAACCAAAGGCTCAGCGTGCCGTGCCGGAACCAGAATAGGGCCTGAAGCCATCCTGCGGTGTTGCGGCCAGCTCACGAGAAAGCGAGTTGAAGAAAGGAGCTCAGGGGCACTGTAATTCACAAACCTGCAGAGTTATAAATGACAGCTATCGTCCAAAAATATACTGAAGTAAGGCTGCCAAGAGGACTTGAAAGCGGGGCAGAATTGCAGGAAACCGATTTCAGGAGGTAGACTGGAATTGCATTGAAAGCATAGGAAAAGAGGCAGAACGTCCACAATGATGCACTTGGCCAAAAAGGGCGTATGCGTTTTTTCCTGAATATATTCAGGAAAAAACGCATACGCCCTTTTTGGCCAACCAAGCAAGCTTGCAAAGGAAATCTGCACTACAATGAAGTCTCACTTCCCCCCGGTCAAAAGGGCCATCTGAAAAAAGTGTAAAATCCAGAAAAGCAGGACAGGCCATGGAGAACTGGGAGCCTTGTTATGCTGATGGGCGGGATGTCAATTGCCAACAGCCACTCGGGAGAAGTGTATGGTGTTTCCTGAAACATCTAAAAAACAAAGCACCAGAGCCTAGGGCACTTCCACTTATGGTCCTATAGCTTAGGGAAATTAAAGTCAAAAAGACACAGGCACCCCAAAGGTTGGGACGGCTCTGTTTACAAGAACCTGATTTACGGTACAAGTTCAATATCGCAGAAAGTGAAAAATGGATAAAGAAGTTGTGGTACTTACGTACAATGCAATATCACTCAGCAAGGAAATCTATGTCATCAGGCCCGTAGCAGCATAATGAGTGGATTCAGGTATGATGATTCTAACTGAAATAAGTCACACAGAGAAAGAAACATCATAAGATATCACTAATACACGGAATGTAAACTTGGCTACACAGGAACTGAATTCCAAAACAGAACAGGGTCTCAAATTAAGAAAACAAACCTATGCTTCCTTAAGGGGAAAGGTGAGTTGGGGTGCTGCATAAAACCAGAGATTGAAATGAGCACAGATAAAGTTCCTTAAGCCAAATATGGAATAGACAAGAGCTACTCCTTGCTCAAGGAAATGGACTCAACACCCCATATTAAACGCCTAAGCATGTACCTGACTAGGAAGTATCTTAAAACCTATGGATTGCTATGTCTCCGAAAGAGAACCAAGCGTGTGTACAGGGGCATAAACGCAGCAGTGATAGGACTGGAGAGGTTCGGTGAGCAAATGAAGACCCTTTGAAGTCATATTGCATGGTACCCATTCCACGGGTCTCAACTCTCCAGGTTTAAGGTATTCTTCCTTCAGCTAAAACATGCATGTGGAACCCAGAGTATGATCAACCGTGTGATCGGGAGACGTGTTCAAATATGTGTCAGTTTTCGTCCCCTGGTACTCGGGTGCAACATTCCAGACGCTTTACCAACACTCTCCCGAGTTGGAGAGTCAGTGCCTTTAACCTCCTGTTTGGCCCAGTTTGCAATTTCTGTGGAAGATGAACAGGAATAGGGAGAACCAATGACAGACTAGCTGGAGGTGTCTGGACGGGCAAATTTAACTCTCATTTCCCACCAGGAAGAGGAATTAACCAAAGGCTCAGCGTGCCGTGCCGGAACCAGATTAGGGCCTGAAGCCATCCTGCGGTGTTGCGGCCAGCTCACGAGAAAGCGAGTTGAAGAAAGGAGCTCAGGGGCACTGTAATTCACAAACCTGCAGAGTTATAAATGACAGCTATCGTCCAAAAATATACTGAAGTAAGGCTGCCAAGAGGACTTGAAAGCGGGGCAGAATTGCAGGAAACCGATTTCAGGAGGTAGACTGGAATTGCATTGAAAGCATAGGAAAAGAGGCAGAACGTCCACAATGATGCACTTGGCCAAAAAGGGCGTATGCGTTTTTTCCTGAATATATTCAGGAAAAAACGCATACGCCCTTTTTGGCCAACCAAGCAAGCTTGCAAAGGAAATCTGCACTACAATGAAGTCTCACTTCCCCCCGGTCAAAAGGGCCATCTGAAAAAAGTGTAAAATCCAGAAAGGCAGGACAGGCCATGGAGAACTGGGAGCCTTGTTATGCTGATGGGCGGGATGTCAATTGCCAACAGCCACTCGGGAGAAGTGTATGGTGTTTCCTGAAACATCTAAAAAACAAAGCACCAGAGCCTAGGGCACTTCCACTTATGGTCCTATAGCTTAGGGAAATTAAAGTCAAAAAGACACAGCCACCCCAAAGGTTGGGACGGCTCTGTTTACAAGAACCTGATTTACGGTACAAGTTCAATATCGCAGAAAGTGAAAAATGGATAAAGAAGTTGTGGTACTTACGTACAATGCAATATCACTCAGCAAGGAAATCTATGTCATCAGGCCCGTAGCAGCATAATGAGTGGATTCAGGTATGATGATTCTAACTGAAATAAGTCACACAGAGAAAGAAACATCATAAGATATCACTAATACACGGAATGTAAACTTGGCTACACAGGAACTGAATTCCAAAACAGAACAGGGTCTCAAATTAAGAAAACAAACTTATGCTTGCTTAAGGGGAAAGGTGAGTTGGGGTAATGCATAAAACCAGAGATTGAAATGAGCACAGATAAAGTTCCTTAAGCCAAATATGGAATAGACAAGAGCTACTCCTTGCTCAAGGAAATGGACTCAACACCCCATATTAAACGCCTAAGCATGTACCTGACTAGGAAGTATCTTAAAACCTATGGACTGCTATGTCTCTGAAAGAGAACCAAGCGTGTGTACAGGGGCATAAACGCAGCAGTGATAGGACTGGAGAGGTTCGGTGAGCAAATGAAGACCCTTTGAAGTCATATTGCATGGTTCCCATTCCACGGGTCTCAACTCTCCAGGTTTAAGGTATTCTTCCTTCAGCTAAAACATGCATGTGGAACCCAGAGTATGATCAACCGTGTGATCGGGAGACGTGTTCCAATATGTGTCAGTTTTCGTCCCCTGGTACTCGGGTGCAACATTCCAGACGCTTTACTAACACTCTCCCGACTTGGAGAGTCAGTGCCTTTAACCTCCTGTTTGGCCCAGTTTGCAATTTCTGCGGAAGATGAACAGGAATAGGGAGAACCAATGACAGACTAGCTGGAGGTGTCTGGACGGGCAAATTTAACTCTCATTTCCCACCAGGAAGAGGAATTAACCAAAGGCTCAGCGTGCCGTGCCGGAACCAGAATAGGGCCTGAAGCCATCCTGCGGTGTTGCGGCCAGCTCACGAGAAAGCGAGTTGAAGAAAGGAGCTCAGGGGCACTGTAATTCACAAACCTGCAGAGTTATAAATGACAGCTATCGTCCAAAAATATACTGAAGTAAGGCTGCCAAGAGGACTTGAAAGCGGGGCAGAATTGCAGGAAACCGATTTCAGGAGGTAGACTGGAATTGCATTGAAAGCATAGGAAAAGAGGCAGAACGTCCACAATGATGCACTTGGCCAAAAAGGGCGTATGCGTTTTTTCCTGAATATATTCAGGAAAAAACGCATACGCCCTTTTTGGCCAACCAAGCAAGCTTGCAAAGGAAATCTGCACTACAATGAAGTCTCACTTCCCCCCGGTCAAAAGGGCCATCTGAAAAAA
This sequence comes from Lagenorhynchus albirostris, assembly GCF_949774975.1. Taxonomy (NCBI): domain Eukaryota; kingdom Metazoa; phylum Chordata; class Mammalia; order Artiodactyla; family Delphinidae; genus Lagenorhynchus; species Lagenorhynchus albirostris. The sequence continues at coordinate 354,541 of NW_026783393.1, read as the reverse complement.
GTGTAAAATCCAGAAAAGCAGGACAGGCCATGGAGAACTGGGAGCCTTGTTATGCTGATGGGCGGGATGTCAATTGCCAACAGCCACTCGGGAGAAGTGTATGGTGTTTCCTGAAACATCTAAAAAACAAAGCACCAGAGCCTAGGGCACTTCCACTTATGGTCCTATAGCTTAGGGAAATTAAAGTCAAAAAGACACAGGCACCCCAAAGGTTGGGACGGCTCTGTTTACAAGAACCTGGTTTACGGTACAAGTTCAATATCGCAGAAAGTGAAAAATGGATAAAGAAGTTGTGGTACTTACGTACAATGCAATATCACTCAGCAAGGAAATCTATGTCATCAGGCCCGTGGCAGCATAATGAGTGGATTCAGGTGTGATGATTCTAACTGAAATAAGTCACACAGAGAAAGAAACATCATAAGATATCACTAACACACGGAATGTAAACTTGGCTACACAGGAACTGAATTCCAAAACAGAACAGGGTCTCAAATTTAGAAACCCAACTTATGCTTGCTTAAGGGGAAAGGTGAGTTGGGGTGCTGCATAAAACCAGAGATTGAAATGAGCACAGATAAAGTTCCTTAAGCCAAGTATGGAATAGACAAGAGCTACTCCTTGCTCAAGGAAATGGACTCAACACCCCATATTAAACGCCTAAGCATGTACCTGACTAGGAAGTATCTTAAAACCTATGGATTGCTATGTCTCCGAAAGAGAACCAAGCGTGTGTACAGGGGCATAAACGCAGCAGTGATAGGACTGGAGAGGTTCGGTGAGCAAATGAAGACCCTTTGAAGTCATATTGCATGGTACCCATTCCACGGGTCTCAACTCTCCAGGTTTAAGGTATTCTTCCTTCAGCTAAAACATGCATGTGGAACCCAGAGTATGATCAACCGTGTGATCGGGAGACGTGTTCCAATATGTGTCAGTTTTCGTCCCCTGGTACTCGGGTGCAACATTCCAGACGCTTTACTAACACTCTCCCGACTTGGAGAGTCAGTGCCTTTAACCTCCTGTTTGGCCCAGTTTGCAATTTCTGCGGAAGATGAACAGGAATAGGGAGAACCAATGACAGACTAGCTGGAGGTGTCTGGACGGGCAAATTTAACTCTCATTTCCCACCAGGAAGAGGAATTAACCAAAGGCTCAGCGTGCCGTGCCGGAACCAGATTAGGGCCTGAAGCCATCCTGCGGTGTTGCGGCCAGCTCACGAGAAAGCGAGTTGAAGAAAGGAGCTCAGGGGCACTGTAATTCACAAACCTGCAGAGTTATAAATGACAGCTATCGTCCAAAAATATACTGAAGTAAGGCTGCCAAGAGGACTTGAAAGCGGGGCAGAATTGCAGGAAACCGATTTCAGGAGGTAGACTGGAATTGCATTGAAAGCATAGGAAAAGAGGCAGAACGTCCACAATGATGCACTTGGCCAAAAAGGGCGTATGCGTTTTTTCCTGAATATATTCAGGAAAAAACGCATACGCCCTTTTTGGCCAACCAAGCAAGCTTGCAAAGGAAATCTGCACTACAATGAAGTCTCACTTCCCCCCGGTCAAAAGGGCCATCTGAAAAAAGTGTAAAATCCAGAAAGGCAGGACAGGCCATGGAGAACTGGGAGCCTTGTTATGCTGATGGGCGGGATGTCAATTGCCAACAGCCACTCGGGAGAAGTGTATGGTGTTTCCTGAAACATCTAAAAAACAAAGCACCAGAGCCTAGGGCACTTCCACTTATGGTCCTATAGCTTAGGGAAATTAAAGTCAAAAAGACACAGCCACCCCAAAGGTTGGGACGGCTCTGTTTACAAGAACCTGATTTACGGTACAAGTTCAATATCGCAGAAAGTGAAAAATGGATAAAGAAGTTGTGGTACTTACGTACAATGCAATATCACTCAGCAAGGAAATCTATGTCATCAGGCCCGTAGCAGCATAATGAGTGGATTCAGGTATGATGATTCTAACTGAAATAAGTCACACAGAGAAAGAAACATCATAAGATATCACTAATACACGGAATGTAAACTTGGCTACACAGGAACTGAATTCCAAAACAGAACAGGGTCTCAAATTAAGAAAACAAACTTATGCTTGCTTAAGGGGAAAGGTGAGTTGGGGTAATGCATAAAACCAGAGATTGAAATGAGCACAGATAAAGTTCCTTAAGCCAAATATGGAATAGACAAGAGCTACTCCTTGCTCAAGGAAATGGACTCAACACCCCATATTAAACGCCTAAGCATGTACCTGACTAGGAAGTATCTTAAAACCTATGGATTGCTATGTCTCCGAAAGAGAACCAAGCGTGTGTACAGGGGCATAAACGCAGCAGTGATAGGACTGGAGAGGTTCGGTGAGCAAATGAAGACCCTTTGAAGTCATATTGCATGGTACCCATTCCACGGGTCTCAACTCTCCAGGTTTAAGGTATTCTTCCTTCAGCTAAAACATGCATGTGGAACCCAGAGTATGATCAACCGTGTGATCGGGAGACGTGTTCCAATATGTGTCAGTTTTCGTCCCCTGGTACTCGGGTGCAACATTCCAGACGCTTTACTAACACTCTCCCGACTTGGAGAGTCAGTGCCTTTAACCTCCTGTTTGGCCCAGTTTGCAATTTCTGTGGAAGATGAACAGGAATAGGGAGAACCAATGAGAGACTAGCTGGAGGTGTCTGGACGGGCATATTTAACTCTCATTTCCCACCAGGAAGAGGAATTAACCAAAGGCTCAGCGTGCCGTGCCGGAACCAGATTAGGGCCTGAAGCCATCCTGCGGTGTTGCGGCCAGCTCACGAGAAAGCGAGTTGAAGAAAGGAGCTCAGGGGCACTGTAATTCACAAACCTGCAGAGTTATAAATGACAGCTATCGTCCAAAAATATACTGAAGTAAGGCTGCCAAGAGGACTTGAAAGCGGGGCAGAATTGCAGGAAACCGATTTCAGGAGGTAGACTGGAATTGCATTGAAAGCATAGGAAAAGAGGCAGAACGTCCACAATGATGCACTTGGCCAAAAAGGGCGTATGCGTTTTTTCCTGAATATATTCAGGAAAAAACGCATACGCCCTTTTTGGCCAACCAAGCAAGCTTGCAAAGGAAATCTGCACTACAATGAAGTCTCACTTCCCCCCGGTCAAAAGGGCCATCTGAAAAAAGTGTAAAATCCAGAAAGGCAGGACAGGCCATGGAGAACTGGGAGCCTTGTTATGCTGATGGGCGGGATGTCAATTGCCAACAGCCACTCGGGAGAAGTGTATGGTGTTTCCTGAAACATCTAAAAAACAAAGCACCAGAGCCTAGGGCACTTCCACTTATGGTCCTATAGCTTAGGGAAATTAAAGTCAAAAAGACACAGCCAACCCAAAGGTTGGGACGGCTCTGTTTACAAGAACCTGGTTTACGGTACAAGTTCAATATCGCAGAAAGTGAAAAATGGATAAAGAAGTTGTGGTACTTACGTACAATGCAATATCACTCAGCAAGGAAATCTATGTCATCAGGCCCGTAGCAGCATAATGAGTGGATTCAGGTATGATGATTCTAACTGAAATAAGTCACACAGAGAAAGAAACATCATAAGATATCACTAATACACGGAATGTAAACTTGGCTACACAGGAACTGAATTCCAAAACAGAACAGGGTCTCAAATTAAGAAAACAAACTTATGCTTGCTTAAGGGGAAAGGTGAGTTGGGGTAATGCATAAAACCAGAGATTGAAATGAGCACAGATAAAGTTCCTTAAGCCAAATATGGAATAGACAAGAGCTACTCCTTGCTCAACGAAATGGACTCAACACCCCATATTAAACGCCTAAGAATGTACCTGACTAGGAAGTATATTAAAACCTATGGATTGCTATATCTCCGAAAGAGAATCAAGTGTGTGTACAGGGGCATAAACGCAGCAGTGATAGGACTGGAGAGGTTCGGTGAGCAAATGAAGACCCTTTGAAGTCATATTGCATGGTACCCATTCCACGGGTCTCAACTCTCCAGGTTTAAGGTATTCTTCCTTCAGCTAAAACATGCATGTGGAACCCAGAGTATGATCAACCGTGTGATCGGGAGACGTGTTTAAATATGTCTCAGTTTTCGTCCCCTGGTACTCGGGTGCAACATTCCAGACGCTTTACTAACACTCTCCCGACTTGGAGAGTCAGTGCCTTTAACCTCCTGTTTGGCCCAGTTTGCAATTTCTGTGGAAGATGAACAGGAATAGGGAGAACCAATGACAGACTAGCTGGAGGTGTCTGGACGGGCATATTTAACTCTCATTTCCCACCAGGAAGAGGAATTAACCAAAGGCTCATCGTGCCGTGCCAGAACCAGATTAGGGCCTGAAGCACTCCTGCGGTGTTGCGGCCAGCTCACGAGAAAGCGAGTTGAAGAAAGGAGCTCAGGGGCACTGTAATTCACAAACCTGCAGAGTTATAAATGACAGCTATCGTCCAAAAATATACTGAAGTAAGGCTGCCAAGAGGACTTGAAAGCGGGGCAGAATTGCAGGAAACCGATTTCAGGAGGTAGACTGGAATTGCATTGAAAGCATAGGAAAAGAGGCAGAACGTCCACAATGATGCACTTGGCCAAAAAGGGCGTATGCGTTTTTTCCTGAATATATTCAGGAAAAAACGCATACGCCCTTTTTGGCCAACCAAGCAAGCTTGCAAAGGAAATCTGCACTACAATGAAGTCTCACTTCCGCCGGGTCAAAAGGGCCATCTGAAAAAAGTGTAAAATCCAGAAAGGCAGGCCAGGCCATGGAGAACTGGGAGCCTTGTTATGCTGATGGGCGGGATGTCAATTGCCAACAGCCACTCGGGAGAAGTGTATGGTGTTTCCTGAAACATCTAAAAAACAAAGCACCAGAGCCTAGGGCACTTCCACTTATGGTCCTATAGCTTAGGGAAATTAAAATCAAAAAGACACAGCCACCCAAAAGGTTGGGACGGCTCTGTTTAAAAGAACCTGATTTACGGTACAAGTTCAATATCACAGAAAGTGAAAAATGGATAAAGAAGTTGTGGTACTTACGTACAATGCAATATCACTCAGCAAGGAAATCTATGTCATCAGGCCCGTGGCAGCATAATGAGTGGATTCAGGTGTGATGATTCTAACTGAAATAAGTCACACAGAGAAAGAAACATCATAAGATATCACTAACACACGGAATGTAAACTTGGCTACACAGGAACTGAATTCCAAAACAGAACAGGGTCTCAAATTTAGAAACCCAACTTATGCTTGCTTAAGGGGAAAGGTGAGTTGGGGTGCTGCATAAAACCAGAGATTGAAATGAGCACAGATAAAGTTCCTTAAGCCAAGTATGGAATAGACAAGAGCTACTCCTTGCTCAAGGAAATGGACTCAACACCCCATATTAAACGCCTAAGCATGTACCTGACTAGGAAGTATCTTAAAACCTATGGATTGCTATGTCTCCGAAAGAGAACCAAGCGTGTGTACAGGGGCATAAACGCAGCAGTGATAGGACTGGAGAGGTTCGGTGAGCAAATGAAGACCCTTTGAAGTCATATTGCATGGTACCCATTCCACGGGTCTCAACTCTCCAGGTTTAAGGTATTCTTCCTTCAGCTAAAACATGCATGTGGAACCCAGAGTATGATCAACCGTGTGATCGGGAGACGTGTTCCAATATGTGTCAGTTTTCGTCCCCTGGTACTCGGGTGCAACATTACAGACGCTTTACTAACACTCTCCCGACTTGGAGAGTCAGTGCCTTTAACCTCCTGTTTGGTCCAGTTTGCAATTTCTGCGGAAGATGAACAGGAATAGGGAGAACCAATGACAGACTAGCTGGAGGTGTCTGGACGGGCAAATTTAACTCTCATTTCACACCAGGAAGAGGAATTAACCAAAGGCTCAGCGTGCCGTGCCGGAACCAGAATAGGGCCTGAAGCCATCCTGCGGTGTTGCGGCCAGCTCACGAGAAAGCGAGTTGAAGAAAGGAGCTCAGGGGCACTGTAATTCACAAACCTGCAGAGTTATAAATGACAGCTATCGTCCAAAAATATACTGAAGTAAGGCTGCCAAGAGGACTTGAAAGCGGGGCAGAATTGCAGGAAACCGATTTCAGGAGGTAGACTGGAATTGCATTGAAAGCATAGGAAAAGAGGCAGAACGTCCACAATGATGCACTTGGCCAAAAAGGGCGTATGCGTTTTTTCCTGAATATATTCAGGAAAAAACGCATACGCCCTTTTTGGCCAACCAAGCAAGCTTGCAAAGGAAATCTGCACTACAATGAAGTCTCACTTCCCCCCGGTCAAAAGGGCCATCTGAAAAAAGTGTAAAATCCAGAAAGGCAGGACAGGCCATGGAGAACTGGGAGCCTTGTTATGCTGATGGGCGGGATGTCAATTGCCAACAGCCACTCGGGAGAAGTGTATGGTGTTTCCTGAAACATCTAAAAAACAAAGCACCAGAGCCTAGGGCACTTCCACTTATGGTCCTATAGCTTAGGGAAATTAAAGTCAAAAAGACACAGCCACCCCAAAGGTTGGGACGGCTCTGTTTACAAGAACCTGATTTACGGTACAAGTTCAATATCGCAGAAAGTGAAAAATGGATAAAGAAGTTGTGGTACTTACGTACAATGCAATATCACTCAGCAAGGAAATCTATGTCATCAGGCCCGTAGCAGCATAATGAGTGGATTCAGGTATGATGATTCTAACTGAAATAAGTCACACAGAGAAAGAAACATCATAAGATATCACTAATACACGGAATGTAAACTTGGCTACACAGGAACTGAATTCCAAAACAGAACAGGGTCTCAAATTAAGAAAACAAACTTATGCTTCCTTAAGGGGAAAGGTGAGTTGGGGTAATGCATAAAACCAGAGATTGAAATGAGCACAGATAAAGTTCCTTAAGCCAAATATGGAATAGACAAGAGCTACTCCTTGCTCAAGGAAATGGACTCAACACCCCATATTAAACGCCTAAGCATGTACCTGACTAGGAAGTATCTTAAAACCTATGGATTGCTATGTCTCCGAAAGAGAACCAAGCATGTGTACAGGGGCATAAACGCAGCAGTGATAGGATTGGAGAGGTTCGGTGAGCAAATGAAGACCCTTTGAAGTCATATTGCATGGTACCCATTCCACGGGTCTCAACTCTCCAGGTTTAAGGTATTCTTCCTTCAGCTAAAACATGCATGTGGAACCCAGAGTATGATCAACCGTGTGATCGGGAGACGTGTTCCCATATGTGTCAGTTTTCGTCCCCTGGTACTCGGGTGCAACATTCCAGACGCTTTACTAACACTCTCCCGACTTGGAGAGTCAGTGCCTTTAACCTCCTGTTTGGCCCAGTTTGCAATTTCTGCGGAAGATGAACAGGAATAGGGAGAACCAATGACAGACTAGCTGGAGGTGTCTGGACGGGCAAATTTAACTCTCATTTCCCACCAGGAAGAGGAATTAACCAAAGGCTCAGCGTGCCGTGCCGGAACCAGAATAGGGCCTGAAGCCATCCTGCGGTGTTGCGGCCAGCTCACGAGAAAGCGAGTTGAAGAAAGGAGCTCAGGGGCACTGTAATTCACAAACCTGCAGAGTTATAAATGACAGCTATCGTCCAAAAATATACTGAAGTAAGGCTGCCAAGAGGACTTGAAAGCGGGGCAGAATTGCAGGAAACCGATTTCAGGAGGTAGACTGGAATTGCATTGAAAGCATAGGAAAAGAGGCAGAACGTCCACAATGATGCACTTGGCCAAAAAGGGCGTATGCGTTTTTTCCTGAATATATTCAGGAAAAAACGCATACGCCCTTTTTGGCCAACCAAGCAAGCTTGCAAAGGAAATCTGCACTACAATGAAGTCTCACTTCCCCCCGGTCAAAAGGGCCATCTGAAAAAAGTGTAAAATCCAGAAAGGCAGGACAGGCCATGGAGAACTGGGAGCCTTGTTATGCTGATGGGCGGGATGTCAATTGCCAACAGCCACTCGGGAGAAGTGTATGGTGTTTCCTGAAACATCTAAAAAACAAAGCACCAGAGCCTAGGGCACTTCCACTTATGGTCCTATAGCTTAGGGAAATTAAAGTCAAAAAGACACAGCCACCCCAAAGGTTGGGACGGCTCTGTTTACAAGAACCTGATTTACGGTACAAGTTCAATATCGCAGAAAGTGAAAAATAGATAAAGAAGTTGTGGTACTTACGAACAATGCAATATCACTCAGCAAGGAAATCTATGACATCAGGCCCGTAGCAGCATAATGAGTGGATTCAGGTATGATGATTCTAACTGAAATAAGTCACACAGAAAAAGAAACATCATAAGATATCACTAATACACGGAATGTAAACTTGGCTACACAGGAACTGAATTACAAAACAGAACAGGGTCTCAAATTTAGAAACCCAACTTATGCTTGCTTAAGGGGAAAGGTGAGTTGGGGGGCTGCATAAAACCAGAGATTGAAATGAGCACAGATAAAGTTCCTTAAGCCAAATATGGAATAGACAAGAGCTACTCCTTGCTCAAGGAAATGGACTCAACACCCCATATTAAACGCCTAAGCATGTACCTGACTAGGAAGTATCTTAAAACCTATGGATTGCTATGTCTCCGAAAGAGAACCAAGCGTGTGTACAGGGGCATAAACGCAGCAGTGATAGGACTGGAGAGGTTCGGTGAGCAAATGAAGACCCTTTGAAGTCATATTGCATGGTACCCATTCCACGGGTCTCAACTCTCCAGGTTTAAGGTATTCTTCCTTCAGCTAAAACATGCATGTGGAACCCAGAGTATGATCAACCGTGTGATCGGGAGACGTGTTCCAATATGTGTCAGTTTTCGTCCCCTGGTACTCGGGTGCAACATTCCAGACGCTTTACTAACACTCTCCCGACTTGGAGAGTCAGTGCCTTTAACCTCCTGTTTGGCCCAGTTTGCAATTTCTGCGGAAGATGAACAGGAATAGGGAGAACCAATGACAGACTAGCTGGAGGTGTCTGGACGGGCAAATTTAACTCTCATTTCCCACCAGGAAGAGGAATTAACCAAAGGCTCAGCGTGCCGTGCCAGAACCAGATTAGGGCCTGAAGCCATCCTGCGGTGTTGCGGCCAGCTCACAAGAAAGCGAGTTGAAGAAAGGAGCTCAGGGGCACTGTAATTCACAAACCTGCAGAGTTATAAATGACAGCTATCGTCCAAAAATATACTGAAGTAAGGCTGCCAAGAGGACTTGAAAGCGGGGCAGAATTGCAGGAAACCGATTTCAGGAGGTAGACTGGAATTGCATTGAAAGCATAGGAAAAGAGGCAGAACGTCCACAATGATGCACTTGGCCAAAAAGGGCGTATGCGTTTTTTCCTGAATATATTCAGGAAAAAACGCATACGCCCTTTTTGGCCAACCAAGCAAGCTTGCAAAGGAAATCTGCACTACAATGAAGTCTCACTTCCCCCCGGTCAAAAGGGCCATCTGAAAAAAGTGTAAAATCCAGAAAGGCAGGACAGGCCATGGAGAACTGGGAGCCTTGTTATGCTGATGGGCGGGATGTCAATTGCCAACAGCCACTCGGGAGAAGTGTATGGTGTTTCCTGAAACATCTAAAAAACAAAGCACCAGAGCCTAGGGCACTTCCACTTATGGTCCTATAGCTTAGGGAAATTAAAATCAAAAGACACAGCCACCGCAAAGGTTGGGACGGCTCTGTTTACAAGAACCTGGTTTACGGTACAAGTACAATATCGCAGAAAGTGAAAAATGGATAAAGAAGTTGTGGTACTTACGTACAATGCAATATCATTCAGCAATGAAATCTATGTCATCAGGCCCGTAGCACCATAATGAGTGGATTCAGGTATGATGATTCTAACTGAAATAAGTCACACAGAAAAAGAAACATCATAAGATATCACTAATACACGGAATGTAAACTTGGCTACACAGGAACTGAATTCCAAAACAGAACAGGGTCTCAAATTTAGAAAACCAACTTATGCTTCCTTAAGGGGAAAGGTGAGTTGGGGGGCTGTATAAAACCAGAGATTGAAATGAGCACAGATAAAGTTCCTTAAGCCAAATATGGAATAGACAAGAGCTACTCCTTGCTCAACAAAATGGATTCAACACCCCATATTAAACACCTAAGAATGTACCTGACTAGGAAGTATCTTAAAACCCATGGATTGCTATGTCTCCAAAAGAGAATCAAGCGTGTGTGCAGGGTCATAAACGCAGCAGTGATAGGATTGGAGAGGTTCGGTGAGCAAATGAAGACCCTTTGAAGTCATATTGCATGGTACCCATTCCACGGGTCTCAACTCTCCAGGTTTAAGGTATTCTTCCTTCAGCTAAAACATGCATGTGGAACCCAGAGTATGATCAACCGTGTGATCGGGAGACGTGTTCCATTATGTCTCAGTTTTCGTCCCCTGGTACTCGGGTGCAACATTCCAGACGCTTTACTAACACTCTCCCGACTTGGAGAGTCAGTGCCTTTAACCTCCTGTTTGGCCCAGTTTGCAATTTCTGCGGAAGATGAACAGGAATAGGGAGAACCAATGACAGACTAGCTGGAGGTGTCTGGACGGGCAAATTTAACTCTCATTTCCCACCAGGAAGAGGAATTAACCAAAGGCTCAGCGTGCCGTGCCGGAACCAGATTAGGGCCTGAAGCCATCCTGCGGTGTTGCGGCCAGCTCACGAGAAAGCGAGTTGAAGAAAGGAGCTCAGGGGCACTGTAATTCACAAACCTGCAGAGTTATAAATGACAGCTATCGTCCAAAAATATACTGAAGTAAGGCTGCCAAGAGGACTTGAAAGCGGGGCAGAATTGCAGGAAACCGATTTCAGGAGGTAGACTGGAATTGCATTGAAAGCATAGGAAAAGAGGCAGAACGTCCACAATGATGCACTTGGCCAAAAAGGGCGTATGCGTTTTTTCCTGAATATATTCAGGAAAAAACGCATACGCCCTTTTTGGCCAACCAAGCAAGCTTGCAAAGGAAATCTGCACTACAATGAAGTCTCACTTCCCCCCGGTCAAAAGGGCCATCTGAAAAAAGTGTAAAATCCAGAAAGGCAGGACAGGCCATGGAGAACTGGGAGCCTTGTTATGCTGATGGGCGGGATGTCAATTGCCAACAGCCACTCGGGAGAAGTGTATGGTGTTTCCTGAAACATCTAAAAAACAAAGCAACAGAGCCTAGGGCACTTCCACTTATGGTCCTATAGCTTAGGGAAATTAAAATCAAAAGACACAGCCACCGCAAAGGTTGGGACGGCTCTGTTTACAAGAACCTGGTTTACGGTACAAGTACAATATCGCAGAAAGTGAAAAATGGATAAAGAAGTTGTGGTACTTACGTACAATGCAATATCATTCAGCAATGAAATCTATGTCATCAGGCCCGTAGCACCATAATGAGTGGATTCAGGTATGATGATTCTAACTGAAATAAGTCACACAGAAAAAGAAACATCATAAGATATCACTAATACACGGAACGTAAACTTGGCTACACAGGAACTGAATTACAAAACAGAACAGGGTCTCAAATTTAGAAAACCAACTTATGCTTCCTTAAGGGGAAAGGTGAGTTGGGGGGCTGCATAAAACCAGAGATTGAAATGAGCACAGATAAAGTTCCTTAAGCCAAATATGGAATAGACAAGAGCTACTCCTTGCTCAACAAAATGGATTCAACACCCCATATTAAACACCTAAGAATGTACCTGACTAGGAAGTATCTTAAAACCCATGGATTGCTATGTCTCCAAAAGAGAATCAAGCGTGTGTGCAGGGTCATAAACGCAGCAGTGATAGGATTGGAGAGGTTCGGTGAGCAAATGAAGACCCTTTGAAGTCATATTGCATGGTACCCATTCCACGGGTCTCAACTCTCCAGGTTTAAGGTATTCTTCCTTCAGCTAAAACATGCATGTGGAACCCAGAGTATGATCAACCGTGTGATCGGGAGACGTGTTCCATTATGTCTCAGTTATCGTCCCCTGGTACTCGGGTGCAACATTCCAGACGCTTTACTAACACTCTCCCGACTTGGAGAGTCAGTGCCTTTAACCTCCTGTTTGGCCCAGTTTGCAATTTCTGCGGAAGATGAACAGGAATAGGGAGAACCAATGACAGACTAGATGGAGGTGTCTGGACGGGCAAATTTAACTCTCATTTCCCACCAGGAAGAGGAATTAACCAAAGGCTCAGCGTGCCGTGCCGGAACCAGATTAGGGCCTGAAGCCATCCTGCGGTGTTGCGGCCAGCTCACGAGAAAGCGAGTTGAAGAAAGGAGCTCAGGGGCACTGTAATTCACAAACCTGCAGAGTTATAAATGACAGCTATCGTCCAAAAATATACTGAAGTAAGGCTGCCAAGAGGACTTGAAAGCGGGGCAGAATTGCAGGAAACCGATTTCAGGAGGTAGACTGGAATTGCATTTAAAGCATAGGAAAAGAGGCAGAACGTCCACAATGATGCACTTGGCCAAAAAGGGCGTATGCGTTTTTTCCTGAATATATTCAGGAAAAAACGCATACGCCCTTTTTGGCCAACCAAGCAAGCTTGCAAAGGAAATCTGCACTACAATGAAGTCTCACTTCCCCCCGGTCAAAAGGGCCATCTGAAAAAAGTGTAAAATCCAGAAAGGCAGGACAGGCCATGGAGAACTGGGAGCCTTGTTATGCTGATGGGCGGGATGTCAATTGCCAACAGCCACTCGGGAGAAGTGTATGGTGTTTCCTGAAACATCTAAAAAACAAAGCAACAGAGCCTAGGGCACTTCCACTTATGGTCCTATAGCTTAGGGAAATTAAAATAAAAAAGACACAGCCACCCCAAAGGTTGGGACGGCTCTGTTTACAAGAACCACGTTTACGGTACAAGTTCAATATCGCAGAAAGTGAAAAATAGATAAAGTAGTTGTGGTACTTACGTACAATGCAATATCACTCAGCAAGGAAATCTATGTCATCAGGCCCATAGCACCATAATGAGTGGATTCAGGTATGATGATTCTAACTGAAATAAGTCACACAGAGAAAGAAACATCATAAGATATCACTAATACACGGAATGTAAACTTGGCTACACAGGAACTGAATTCCAAAACAGAACAGGGTCTCAAATTTAGAAACCCAACTTATGCTTGCTTAAGGGGAAAGGTGAGTTGGGGTGCTGCATAAAACCAGAGATTGAAATGAGCACAGATAAAGTTCCTTAAGCCAAATATGGAATAGACAAGAGCTACTCCTTGCTCAACGAAATGGATTCAACACCCCATATTAAACACCTAAGAATATACCTGACTATTAAGTAGCTTAAAACCTAAGGAATGCTATGTCTCCGAAAGAGAATCAAGCGTGTGTACAGGGGCATAAACGCAGCAGTGATAGGATTGGAGAGGTTCGGTGAGCAAATGAAGACCCTTTGAAGTCATATTGCATGGTACCCATTCCACGGGTCTCAACTCTCCAGGTTTAAGGTATTCTTCCTTCAGCTAAAACATGCATGTGGAACCCAGAGTATGATCAACCGTGTGATCGGGTGACGTGTTCCATTATGTCTCAGTTTTCGTCCCCTGGTACTCGGGTGCAACATTCCAGACGCTTTACTAACACTCTCCCGACTTGGAGAGTCAGTGCCTTTAACCTCCTGTTTGGCCCAGTTTGCAATTTCTGCGGAAGATGAACAGGAATAGGGAGAACCAATGACAGACTAGCTGGAGGTGTCTGGACGGGCAAATTTAACTCTCATTTCCCACCAGGAAGAGGAATTAACCAAAGGCTCAGCGTGCCGTGCCGGAACCAGATTAGGGCCTGAAGCCATCCTGCGGTGTTGCGGCCAGCTCACGAGAAAGCGAGTTGAAGAAAGGAGCTCAGGGGCACTGTAATTCACAAACCTGCAGAGTTATAAATGACAGCTATCGTCCAAAAATATACTGAAGTAAGGCTGCCAAGAGGACTTGAAAGCGGGGCAGAATTGCAGGAAACCGATTTCAGGAGGTAGACTGGAATTGCATTTAAAGCATAGGAAAAGAGGCAGAACGTCCACAATGATGCACTTGGCCAAAAAGGGCGTATGCGTTTTTTCCTGAATATATTCAGGAAAAAACGCATACGCCCTTTTTGGCCAACCAAGCAAGCTTGCAAAGGAAATCTGCACTACAATGAAGTCTCACTTCCCCCCGGTCAAAAGGGCCATCTGAAAAAAGTGTAAAATCCAGAAAGGCAGGACAGGCCATGGAGAACTGGGAGCCTTGTTATGCTGATGGGCGGGATGTCAATTGCCAACAGCCACTCGGGAGAAGTGTATGGTGTTTCCTGAAACATCAAAAAAAACAAAGCAACAGAGCCTAGGGCACTTCCACTTATGGTCCTATAGCTTAGGGAAATTAAAATCAAAAAGACAGAGCCACCCAAAGGTTGGAACGGCTCTGTTTACAAGAACCTGGTTTACGGTACAAGTTCAATATCGCAGAAAGTGAAAAATGGATAAAGAAGTTGTGGTACTTACGTACAATGCAGTATCACTCAGCAATGAAATCTATGTCATCAGGCCCGTAGCAGCATAATGAGTGGATTCAGGTATGATGATTCTAACTGAAATAAGTCACACAGAAAAAGAAACATCATAAGATATCACTAATACACGGAATGTAAACTTGGCTACACAGGAACTGAATTCCAAAACAGAACAGGGTCTCAAATTTAGAAAACCAACTTATGCTTCCTTAAGGGGAAAGGTGAGTTGGGGGGCTGTATAAAACCAGAGATTGAAATGAGCACAGATAAAGTTCCTTAAGCCAAATATGGAATAGACAAGAGCTACTCCTTGCTCAACAAAATGGATTCAACACCCCATATTAAACACCTAAGAATGTACCTGACTAGGAAGTATCTTAAAACCCATGGATTGCTATGTCTCCAAAAGAGAATCAAGCGTGTGTGCAGGGTCATAAACGCAGCAGTGATAGGATTGGAGAGGTTCGGTGAGCAAATGAAGACCCTTTGAAGTCATATTGCATGGTACCCATTCCACGGGTCTCAACTCTCCAGGTTTAAGGTATTCTTCCTTCAGCTAAAACATGCATGTGGAACCCAGAGTATGATCAACCGTGTGATCGGGAGACGTGTTCCATTATGTCTCAGTTTTCGTCCCCTGGTACTCGGGTGCAACATTCCAGACGCTTTACTAACACTCTCCCGACTTGGAGAGTCAGTGCCTTTAACCTCCTGTTTGGCCCAGTTTGCAATTTCTGCGGAAGATGAACAGGAATAGGGAGAACCAATGACAGACTAGCTGGAGGTGTCTGGACGGGCAAATTTAACTCTCATTTCCCACCAGGAAGAGGAATTAACCAAAGGCTCAGCGTGCCGTGCCGGAACCAGATTAGGGCCTGAAGCCATCCTGCGGTGTTGCGGCCAGCTCACGAGAAAGCGAGTTGAAGAAAGGAGCTCAGGGGCACTGTAATTCACAAACCTGCAGAGTTATAAATGACAGCTATCGTCCAAAAATATACTGAAGTAAGGCTGCCAAGAGGACTTGAAAGCGGGGCAGAATTGCAGGAAACCGATTTCAGGAGGTAGACTGGAATTGCATTGAAAGCATAGGAAAAGAGGCAGAACGTCCACAATGATGCACTTGGCCAAAAAGGGCGTATGCGTTTTTTCCTGAATATATTCAGGAAAAAACGCATACGCCCTTTTTGGCCAACCAAGCAAGCTTGCAAAGGAAATCTGCACTACAATGAAGTCTCACTTCCCCCCGGTCAAAAGGGCCATCTGAAAAAAGTGTAAAATCCAGAAAGGCAGGACAGGCCATGGAGAACTGGGAGCCTTGTTATGCTGATGGGCGGGATGTCAATTGCCAACAGCCACTCGGGAGAAGTGTATGGTGTTTCCTGAAACATCTAAAAAACAAAGCAACAGAGCCTAGGGCACTTCCACTTATGGTCCTATAGCTTAGGGAAATTAAAATCAAAAGACACAGCCACCGCAAAGGTTGGGACGGCTCTGTTTACAAGAACCTGGTTTACGGTACAAGTACAATATCGCAGAAAGTGAAAAATGGATAAAGAAGTTGTGGTACTTACGTACAATGCAATATCATTCAGCAATGAAATCTATGTCATCAGGCCCGTAGCACCATAATGAGTGGATTCAGGTATGATGATTCTAACTGAAATAAGTCACACAGAAAAAGAAACATCATAAGATATCACTAATACACGGAACGTAAACTTGGCTACACAGGAACTGAATTACAAAACAGAACAGGGTCTCAAATTTAGAAAACCAACTTATGCTTCCTTAAGGGGAAAGGTGAGTTGGGGGGCTGCATAAAACCAGAGATTGAAATGAGCACAGATAAAGTTCCTTAAGCCAAATATGGAATAGACAAGAGCTACTCCTTGCTCAACAAAATGGATTCAACACCCCATATTAAACACCTAAGAATGTACCTGACTAGGAAGTATCTTAAAACCCATGGATTGCTATGTCTCCAAAAGAGAATCAAGCGTGTGTGCAGGGTCATAAACGCAGCAGTGATAGGATTGGAGAGGTTCGGTGAGCAAATGAAGACCCTTTGAAGTCATATTGCATGGTACCCATTCCACGGGTCTCAACTCTCCAGGTTTAAGGTATTCTTCCTTCAGCTAAAACATGCATGTGGAACCCAGAGTATGATCAACCGTGTGATCGGGAGACGTGTTCCATTATGTCTCAGTTATCGTCCCCTGGTACTCGGGTGCAACATTCCAGACGCTTTACTAACACTCTCCCGACTTGGAGAGTCAGTGCCTTTAACCTCCTGTTTGGCCCAGTTTGCAATTTCTGCGGAAGATGAACAGGAATAGGGAGAACCAATGACAGACTAGATGGAGGTGTCTGGACGGGCAAATTTAACTCTCATTTCCCACCAGGAAGAGGAATTAACCAAAGGCTCAGCGTGCCGTGCCGGAACCAGATTAGGGCCTGAAGCCATCCTGCGGTGTTGCGGCCAGCTCACGAGAAAGCGAGTTGAAGAAAGGAGCTCAGGGGCACTGTAATTCACAAACCTGCAGAGTTATAAATGACAGCTATCGTCCAAAAATATACTGAAGTAAGGCTGCCAAGAGGACTTGAAAGCGGGGCAGAATTGCAGGAAACCGATTTCAGGAGGTAGACTGGAATTGCATTTAAAGCATAGGAAAAGAGGCAGAACGTCCACAATGATGCACTTGGCCAAAAAGGGCGTATGCGTTTTTTCCTGAATATATTCAGGAAAAAACGCATACGCCCTTTTTGGCCAACCAAGCAAGCTTGCAAAGGAAATCTGCACTACAATGAAGTCTCACTTCCCCCCGGTCAAAAGGGCCATCTGAAAAAAGTGTAAAATCCAGAAAGGCAGGACAGGCCATGGAGAACTGGGAGCCTTGTTATGCTGATGGGCGGGATGTCAATTGCCAACAGCCACTCGGGAGAAGTGTATGGTGTTTCCTGAAACATCTAAAAAACAAAGCAACAGAGCCTAGGGCACTTCCACTTATGGTCCTATAGCTTAGGGAAATTAAAATAAAAAAGACACAGCCACCCCAAAGGTTGGGACGGCTCTGTTTACAAGAACCACGTTTACGGTACAAGTTCAATATCGCAGAAAGTGAAAAATAGATAAAGTAGTTGTGGTACTTACGTACAATGCAATATCACTCAGCAAGGAAATCTATGTCATCAGGCCCATAGCACCATAATGAGTGGATTCAGGTATGATGATTCTAACTGAAATAAGTCACACAGAGAAAGAAACATCATAAGATATCACTAATACACGGAATGTAAACTTGGCTACACAGGAACTGAATTCCAAAACAGAACAGGGTCTCAAATTTAGAAACCCAACTTATGCTTGCTTAAGGGGAAAGGTGAGTTGGGGTGCTGCATAAAACCAGAGATTGAAATGAGCACAGATAAAGTTCCTTAAGCCAAATATGGAATAGACAAGAGCTACTCCTTGCTCAACGAAATGGATTCAACACCCCATATTAAACACCTAAGAATATACCTGACTATTAAGTAGCTTAAAACCTAAGGAATGCTATGTCTCCGAAAGAGAATCAAGCGTGTGTACAGGGGCATAAACGCAGCAGTGATAGGATTGGAGAGGTTCGGTGAGCAAATGAAGACCCTTTGAAGTCATATTGCATGGTACCCATTCCACGGGTCTCAACTCTCCAGGTTTAAGGTATTCTTCCTTCAGCTAAAACATGCATGTGGAACCCAGAGTATGATCAACCGTGTGATCGGGTGACGTGTTCCATTATGTCTCAGTTTTCGTCCCCTGGTACTCGGGTGCAACATTCCAGACGCTTTACTAACACTCTCCCGACTTGGAGAGTCAGTGCCTTTAACCTCCTGTTTGGCCCAGTTTGCAATTTCTGCGGAAGATGAACAGGAATAGGGAGAACCAATGACAGACTAGCTGGAGGTGTCTGGACGGGCAAATTTAACTCTCATTTCCCACCAGGAAGAGGAATTAACCAAAGGCTCAGCGTGCCGTGCCGGAACCAGATTAGGGCCTGAAGCCATCCTGCGGTGTTGCGGCCAGCTCACGAGAAAGCGAGTTGAAGAAAGGAGCTCAGGGGCACTGTAATTCACAAACCTGCAGAGTTATAAATGACAGCTATCGTCCAAAAGTATACTGAAGTAAGGCTGCCAAGAGGACTTGAAAGCGGGGCAGAATTGCAGGAAACCGATTTCAGGAGGTAGACTGGAATTGCATTGAAAGCATAGGAAAAGAGGCAGAACGTCCACAATGATGCACTTGGCCAAAAAGGGCGTATGCGTTTTTTCCTGAATATATTCAGGAAAAAACGCATACGCCCTTTTTGGCCAACCAAGCAAGCTTGCAAAGGAAATCTGCACTACAATGAAGTCTCACTTCCCCCCGGTCAAAAGGGCCATCTGAAAAAAGTGTAAAATCCAGAAAGGCAGGACAGGCCATGGAGAACTGGGAGCCTTGTTATGCTGATGGGCGGGATGTCAATTGCCAACAGCCACTCGGGAGAAGTGTATGGTGTTTCCTGAAACATCTAAAAAACAAAGCACCAGAGCCTAGGGCACTTCCACTTATGGTCCTATAGCTTAGGGAAATTAAAATCAAAAGACACAGCCACCGCAAAGGTTGGGACGGCTCTGTTTACAAGAACCTGGTTTACGGTACAAGTACAATATCGCAGAAAGTGAAAAATGGATAAAGAAGTTGTGGTACTTACGTACAATGCAATATCATTCAGCAATGAAATCTATGTCATCAGGCCCGTAGCACCATAATGAGTGGATTCAGGTATGATGATTCTAACTGAAATAAGTCACACAGAAAAAGAAACATCATAAGATATCACTAATACACGGAATGTAAACTTGGCTACACAGGAACTGAATTCCAAAACAGAACAGGGTCTCAAATTTAGAAAACCAACTTATGCTTCCTTAAGGGGAAAGGTGAGTTGGGGGGCTGTATAAAACCAGAGATTGAAATGAGCACAGATAAAGTTCCTTAAGCCAAATATGGAATAGACAAGAGCTACTCCTTGCTCAACAAAATGGATTCAACACCCCATATTAAACACCTAAGAATGTACCTGACTAGGAAGTATCTTAAAACCCATGGATTGCTATGTCTCCAAAAGAGAATCAAGCGTGTGTGCAGGGTCATAAACGCAGCAGTGATAGGATTGGAGAGGTTCGGTGAGCAAATGAAGACCCTTTGAAGTCATATTGCATGGTACCCATTCCACGGGTCTCAACTCTCCAGGTTTAAGGTATTCTTCCTTCAGCTAAAACATGCATGTGGAACCCAGAGTATGATCAACCGTGTGATCGGGAGACGTGTTCCATTATGTCTCAGTTTTCGTCCCCTGGTACTCGGGTGCAACATTCCAGACGCTTTACTAACACTCTCCCGACTTGGAGAGTCAGTGCCTTTAACCTCCTGTTTGGCCCAGTTTGCAATTTCTGCGGAAGATGAACAGGAATAGGGAGAACCAATGACAGACTAGCTGGAGGTGTCTGGACGGGCAAATTTAACTCTCATTTCCCACCAGGAAGAGGAATTAACCAAAGGCTCAGCGTGCCGTGCCGGAACCAGAATAGGGCCTGAAGCCATCCTGCGGTGTTGCGGCCAGCTCACGAGAAAGCGAGTTGAAGAAAGGAGCTCAGGGGCACTGTAATTCACAAACCTGCAGAGTTATAAATGACAGCTATCGTCCAAAAATATACTGAAGTAAGGCTGCCAAGAGGACTTGAAAGCGGGGCAGAATTGCAGGAAACCGATTTCAGGAGGTAGACTGGAATTGCATTGAAAGCATAGGAAAAGAGGCAGAACGTCCACAATGATGCACTTGGCCAAAAAGGGCGTATGCGTTTTTTCCTGAATATATTCAGGAAAAAACGCATACGCCCTTTTTGGCCAACCAAGCAAGCTTGCAAAGGAAATCTGCACTACAATGAAGTCTCACTTCCCCCCGGTCAAAAGGGCCATCTGAAAAAAGTGTAAAATCCAGAAAGGCAGGACAGGCCATGGAGAACTGGGAGCCTTGTTATGCTGATGGGCGGGATGTCAATTGCCAACAGCCACTCGGGAGAAGTGTATGGTGTTTCCTGAAACATCTAAAAAACAAAGCACCAGAGCCTAGGGCACTTCCACTTATGGTCCTATAGCTTAGGGAAATTAAAGTCAAAAAGACACAGCCACCCCAAAGGTTGGGACGGCTCTGTTTACAAGAACCTGATTTACGGTACAAGTTCAATATCGCAGAAAGTGAAAAATAGATAAAGAAGTTGTGGTACTTACGAACAATGCAATATCACTCAGCAAGGAAATCTATGACATCAGGCCCGTAGCAGCATAATGAGTGGATTCAGGTATGATGATTCTAACTGAAATAAGTCACACAGAAAAAGAAACATCATAAGATATCACTAATACACGGAATGTAAACTTGGCTACACAGGAACTGAATTACAAAACAGAACAGGGTCTCAAATTTAGAAACCCAACTTATGCTTGCTTAAGGGGAAAGGTGAGTTGGGGTGCTGCATAAAACCAGAGATTGAAATGAGCACAGATAAAGTTCCTTAAGCCAAATATGGAATAGACAAGAGCTACTCCTTGCTCAAGGAAATGGACTCAACACCCCATATTAAACGCCTAAGCATGTACCTGACTAGGAAGTATCTTAAAACCTATGGATTGCTATGTCTCCGAAAGAGAACCAAGCGTGTGTACAGGGGCATAAACGCAGCAGTGATAGGACTGGAGAGGTTCGGTGAGCAAATGAAGACCCTTTGAAGTCATATTGCATGGTACCCATTCCACGGGTCTCAACTCTCCAGGTTTAAGGTATTCTTCCTTCAGCTAAAACATGCATGTGGAACCCAGAGTATGATCAACCGTGTGATCGGGAGACGTGTTCCAATATGTGTCAGTTTTCGTCCCCTGGTACTCGGGTGCAACATTCCAGACGCTTTACTAACACTCTCCCGACTTGGAGAGTCAGTGCCTTTAACCTCCTGTTTGGCCCAGTTTGCAATTTCTGTGGAAGATGAACAGGAATAGGGAGAACCAATGACAGACTAGCTGGAGGTGTCTGGACGGGCAAATTTAACTCTCATTTCCCACCAGGAAGAGGAATTAACCAAAGGCTCAGCGTGCCGTGCCGGAACCAGATTAGGGCCTGAAGCCATCCTGCGGTGTTGCGGCCAGCTCACAAGAAAGCGAGTTGAAGAAAGGAGCTCAGGGGCACTGTAATTCACAAACCTGCAGAGTTATAAATGACAGCTATCGTCCAAAAATATACTGAAGTAAGGCTGCCAAGAGGACTTGAAAGCGGGGCAGAATTGCAGGAAACCGATTTCAGGAGGTAGACTGGAATTGCATTGAAAGCATAGGAAAAGAGGCAGAACGTCCACAATGATGCACTTGGCCAAAAAGGGCGTATGCGTTTTTTCCTGAATATATTCAGGAAAAAACGCATACGCCCTTTTTGGCCAACCAAGCAAGCTTGCAAAGGAAATCTGCACTACAATGAAGTCTCACTTCCCCCCGGTCAAAAGGGCCATCTGAAAAAAGTGTAAAATCCAGAAAGGCAGGACAGGCCATGGAGAACTGGGAGCCTTGTTATGCTGATGGGCGGGATGTCAATTGCCAACAGCCACTCGGGAGAAGTGTATGGTGTTTCCTGAAACATCTAAAAAACAAAGCACCAGAGCCTAGGGCACTTCCACTTATGGTCCTATAGCTTAGGGAAATTAAAATCAAAAGACACAGCCACCGCAAAGGTTGGGACGGCTCTGTTTACAAGAACCTGGTTTACGGTACAAGTACAATATCGCAGAAAGTGAAAAATGGATAAAGAAGTTGTGGTACTTACGTACAATGCAATATCATTCAGCAATGAAATCTATGTCATCAGGCCCGTAGCACCATAATGAGTGGATTCAGGTATGATGATTCTAACTGAAATAAGTCACACAGAAAAAGAAACATCATAAGATATCACTAATACACGGAATGTAAACTTGGCTACACAGGAACTGAATTCCAAAACAGAACAGGGTCTCAAATTTAGAAAACCAACTTATGCTTCCTTAAGGGGAAAGGTGAGTTGGGGGGCTGTATAAAACCAGAGATTGAAATGAGCACAGATAAAGTTCCTTAAGCCAAATATGGAATAGACAAGAGCTACTCCTTGCTCAACAAAATGGATTCAACACCCCATATTAAACACCTAAGAATGTACCTGACTAGGAAGTATCTTAAAACCCATGGATTGCTATGTCTCCAAAAGAGAATCAAGCGTGTGTGCAGGGTCATAAACGCAGCAGTGATAGGATTGGAGAGGTTCGGTGAGCAAATGAAGACCCTTTGAAGTCATATTGCATGGTACCCATTCCACGGGTCTCAACTCTCCAGGTTTAAGGTATTCTTCCTTCAGCTAAAACATGCATGTGGAACCCAGAGTATGATCAACCGTGTGATCGGGAGACGTGTTCCATTATGTCTCAGTTTTCGTCCCCTGGTACTCGGGTGCAACATTCCAGACGCTTTACTAACACTCTCCCGACTTGGAGAGTCAGTGCCTTTAACCTCCTGTTTGGCCCAGTTTGCAATTTCTGCGGAAGATGAACAGGAATAGGGAGAACCAATGACAGACTAGCTGGAGGTGTCTGGACGGGCAAATTTAACTCTCATTTCCCACCAGGAAGAGGAATTAACCAAAGGCTCAGCGTGCCGTGCCGGAACCAGATTAGGGCCTGAAGCCATCCTGCGGTGTTGCGGCCAGCTCACGAGAAAGCGAGTTGAAGAAAGGAGCTCAGGGGCACTGTAATTCACAAACCTGCAGAGTTATAAATGACAGCTATCGTCCAAAAATATACTGAAGTAAGGCTGCCAAGAGGACTTGAAAGCGGGGCAGAATTGCAGGAAACCGATTTCAGGAGGTAGACTGGAATTGCATTGAAAGCATAGGAAAAGAGGCAGAACGTCCACAATGATGCACTTGGCCAAAAAGGGCGTATGCGTTTTTTCCTGAATATATTCAGGAAAAAACGCATACGCCCTTTTTGGCCAACCAAGCAAGCTTGCAAAGGAAATCTGCACTACAATGAAGTCTCACTTCCCCCCGGTCAAAAGGGCCATCTGAAAAAAGTGTAAAATCCAGAAAGGCAGGACAGGCCATGGAGAACTGGGAGCCTTGTTATGCTGATGGGCGGGATGTCAATTGCCAACAGCCACTCGGGAGAAGTGTATGGTGTTTCCTGAAACATCTAAAAAACAAAGCAACAGAGCCTAGGGCACTTCCACTTATGGTCCTATAGCTTAGGGAAATTAAAATCAAAAGACACAGCCACCGCAAAGGTTGGGACGGCTCTGTTTATAAGAACCTGGTTTACGGTACAAGTACAATATCGCAGAAAGTGAAAAATGGATAAAGAAGTTGTGGTACTTACGTACAATGCAATATCATTCAGCAATGAAATCTATGTCATCAGGCCCGTAGCACCATAATGAGTGGATTCAGGTATGATGATTCTAACTGAAATAAGTCACACAGAAAAAGAAACATCATAAGATATCACTAATACACGGAACGTAAACTTGGCTACACAGGAACTGAATTACAAAACAGAACAGGGTCTCAAATTTAGAAAACCAACTTATGCTTCCTTAAGGGGAAAGGTGAGTTGGGGGGCTGCATAAAACCAGAGATTGAAATGAGCACAGATAAAGTTCCTTAAGCCAAATATGGAATAGACAAGAGCTACTCCTTGCTCAACAAAATGGATTCAACACCCCATATTAAACACCTAAGAATGTACCTGACTAGGAAGTATCTTAAAACCCATGGATTGCTATGTCTCCAAAAGAGAATCAAGCGTGTGTGCAGGGTCATAAACGCAGCAGTGATAGGATTGGAGAGGTTCGGTGAGCAAATGAAGACCCTTTGAAGTCATATTGCATGGTACCCATTCCACGGGTCTCAACTCTCCAGGTTTAAGGTATTCTTCCTTCAGCTAAAACATGCATGTGGAACCCAGAGTATGATCAACCGTGTGATCGGGAGACGTGTTCCATTATGTCTCAGTTATCGTCCCCTGGTACTCGGGTGCAACATTCCAGACGCTTTACTAACACTCTCCCGACTTGGAGAGTCAGTGCCTTTAACCTCCTGTTTGGCCCAGTTTGCAATTTCTGCGGAAGATGAACAGGAATAGGGAGAACCAATGACAGACTAGATGGAGGTGTCTGGACGGGCAAATTTAACTCTCATTTCCCACCAGGAAGAGGAATTAACCAAAGGCTCAGCGTGCCGTGCCGGAACCAGATTAGGGCCTGAAGCCATCCTGCGGTGTTGCGGCCAGCTCACGAGAAAGCGAGTTGAAGAAAGGAGCTCAGGGGCACTGTAATTCACAAACCTGCAGAGTTATAAATGACAGCTATCGTCCAAAAATATACTGAAGTAAGGCTGCCAAGAGGACTTGAAAGCGGGGCAGAATTGCAGGAAACCGATTTCAGGAGGTAGACTGGAATTGCATTTAAAGCATAGGAAAAGAGGCAGAACGTCCACAATGATGCACTTGGCCAAAAAGGGCGTATGCGTTTTTTCCTGAATATATTCAGGAAAAAACGCATACGCCCTTTTTGGCCAACCAAGCAAGCTTGCAAAGGAAATCTGCACTACAATGAAGTCTCACTTCCCCCCGGTCAAAAGGGCCATCTGAAAAAAGTGTAAAATCCAGAAAGGCAGGACAGGCCATGGAGAACTGGGAGCCTTGTTATGCTGATGGGCGGGATGTCAATTGCCAACAGCCACTCGGGAGAAGTGTATGGTGTTTCCTGAAACATCTAAAAAACAAAGCAACAGAGCCTAGGGCACTTCCACTTATGGTCCTATAGCTTAGGGAAATTAAAATAAAAAAGACACAGCCACCCCAAAGGTTGGGACGGCTCTGTTTACAAGAACCACGTTTACGGTACAAGTTCAATATCGCAGAAAGTGAAAAATAGATAAAGTAGTTGTGGTACTTACGTACAATGCAATATCACTCAGCAAGGAAATCTATGTCATCAGGCCCATAGCACCATAATGAGTGGATTCAGGTATGATGATTCTAACTGAAATAAGTCACACAGAGAAAGAAACATCATAAGATATCACTAATACACGGAATGTAAACTTGGCTACACAGGAACTGAATTCCAAAACAGAACAGGGTCTCAAATTTAGAAACCCAACTTATGCTTGCTTAAGGGGAAAGGTGAGTTGGGGTGCTGCATAAAACCAGAGATTGAAATGAGCACAGATAAAGTTCCTTAAGCCAAATATGGAATAGACAAGAGCTACTCCTTGCTCAACGAAATGGATTCAACACCCCATATTAAACACCTAAGAATATACCTGACTATTAAGTAGCTTAAAACCTAAGGAATGCTATGTCTCCGAAAGAGAATCAAGCGTGTGTACAGGGGCATAAACGCAGCAGTGATAGGATTGGAGAGGTTCGGTGAGCAAATGAAGACCCTTTGAAGTCATATTGCATGGTACCCATTCCACGGGTCTCAACTCTCCAGGTTTAAGGTATTCTTCCTTCAGCTAAAACATGCATGTGGAACCCAGAGTATGATCAACCGTGTGATCGGGTGACGTGTTCCATTATGTCTCAGTTTTCGTCCCCTGGTACTCGGGTGCAACATTCCAGACGCTTTACTAACACTCTCCCGACTTGGAGAGTCAGTGCCTTTAACCTCCTGTTTGGCCCAGTTTGCAATTTCTGCGGAAGATGAACAGGAATAGGGAGAACCAATGACAGACTAGCTGGAGGTGTCTGGACGGGCAAATTTAACTCTCATTTCCCACCAGGAAGAGGAATTAACCAAAGGTTCAGCGTGCCGTGCCGGAACCAGATTAGGGCCTGAAGCCATCCTGCGGTGTTGCGGCCAGCTCACGAGAAAGCGAGTTGAAGAAAGGAGCTCAGGGGCACTGTAATTCACAAACCTGCAGAGTTATAAATGACAGCTATCGTCCAAAAATATACTGAAGTAAGGCTGCCAAGAGGACTTGAAAGCGGGGCAGAATTGCAGGAAACCGATTTCAGGAGGTAGACTGGAATTGCATTGAAAGCATAGGAAAAGAGGCAGAACGTCCACAATGATGCACTTGGCCAAAAAGGGCGTATGCGTTTTTTCCTGAATATATTCAGGAAAAAACGCATACGCCCTTTTTGGCCAACCAAGCAAGCTTGCAAAGGAAATCTGCACTACAATGAAGTCTCACTTCCCCCCGGTCAAAAGGGCCATCTGAAAAAAGTGTAAAATCCAGAAAGGCAGGACAGGCCATGGAGAACTGGGAGCCTTGTTATGCTGATGGGCGGGATGTCAATTGCCAACAGCCACTCGGGAGAAGTGTATGGTGTTTCCTGAAACATCAAAAAAAACAAAGCAACAGAGCCTAGGGCACTTCCACTTATGGTCCTATAGCTTAGGGAAATTAAAATCAAAAAGACAGAGCCACCCAAAGGTTGGAACGGCTCTGTTTACAAGAACCTGGTTTACGGTACAAGTTCAATATCGCAGAAAGTGAAAAATGGATAAAGAAGTTGTGGTACTTACGTACAATGCAGTATCACTCAGCAATGAAATCTATGTCATCAGGCCCGTAGCAGCATAATGAGTGGATTCAGGTATGATGATTCTAACTGAAATAAGTCACACAGAAAAAGAAACATCATAAGATATCACTAATACACGGAATGTAAACTTGGCTACAGAGGAACTGAATTCCAAAACAGAACAGGGTCTCAAATTTAGAAACCCAACTTATGCTTGCTTAAGGGGAAAGGTGAGTTGGGGTGCTGCATAAAACCAGAGATTGAAATGAGCACAGATAAAGTTCCTTAAGCCAAATATGGAATAGACAAGAGCTACTCCTTGCTCAACGAAATGGATTCAACACCCCATATTAAACACCTAAGAATATACCTGACTATTAAGTAGCTTAAAACCTAAGGAATGCTATGTCTCCGAAAGAGAATCAAGCGTGTGTACAGGGGCATAAACGCAGAAGTGATAGGATTGGAGAGGTTCGGTGAGCAAATGAAGACCCTTTGAAGTCATATTGCATGGTACCCATTCCACGGGTCTCAACTCTCCAGGTTGAAGGTATTCTTCCTTCAGCTAAAACATGCATGTGGAACCCAGAGTATGATCAACCGTGTGATCGGGAGACGTGTTCCAATATGTGTCAGTTTTCGTCCCCTGGTACTCGGGTGCAACATTCCAGACGCTTTACTAACACTCTCCCGACTTGGAGAGTCAGTGCCTTTAACCTCCTGTTTGGCCCAGTTTGCAATTTCTGCGGAAGATGAACAGGAAGAGCGAGAACCAATGACAGACTAGCTGGAGGTGTCTGGACGGGCAAATTTAACTCTCATTTCCCACCAGGAAGAGGAATTAACCAAAGGCTCAGCGTGCCGTGCCGGAACCAGATTAGGGCCTGAAGCCATCCTGCGGTGTTGCGGCCAGCTCACGAGAAAGCGAGTTGAAGAAAGGAGCTCAGGGGCACTGTAATTCACAAACCTGCAGAGTTATAAATGACAGCTATCGTCCAAAAATATACTGAAGTAAGGCTGCCAAGAGGACTTGAAAGCGGGGCAGAATTGCAGGAAACCGATTTCAGGAGGTAGACTGGAATTGCATTGAAAGCATAGGAAAAGAGGCAGAACGTCCACAATGATGCACTTGGCCAAAAAGGGCGTATGCGTTTTTTCCTGAATATATTCAGGAAAAAACGCATACGCCCTTTTTGGCCAACCAAGCAAGCTTGCAAAGGAAATCTGCACTACAATGAAGTCTCACTTCCCCCCGGTCAAAAGGGCCATCTGAAAAAAGTGTAAAATCCAGAAAGGCAGGACAGGCCATGGAGAACTGGGAGCCTTGTTATGCTGATGGGCGGGATGTCAATTGCCAACAGCCACTCGGGAGAAGTGTATGGTGTTTCCTGAAACATCTAAAAAACAAAGCAACAGAGCCTAGGGCACTTCCACTTATGGTCCTATAGCTTAGGGAAATTAAAATCAAAAAGACACAGCCACCCCAAAGGTTGGGACGGCTCTGTTTACAAGAACCTGGTTTACGGTACAAGTTCAATATCGCAGAAAGTGAAAAATGGATAAAGAAGTTGTGGTACTTACGTACAATGCAGTATCACTCAGCAATGAAATCTATGTCATCAGGCCCGTAGCAGCATAATGAGTGGATTCAGGTACGATGATTCTAACTGAAATAAGTCACACAGGAAAAGAAACATCATAAGATATCACTAATACACGGAATGTAAACTTGGCTACACAGGAACTGAATTACAAAACAGAAAAGGGTCTCAAATATAGAAAACCAACTTATGCTTGCTTAAGGGGAAATGTGAGTTGGGGTGCTGCATAAAACCAGAGATTGAAATGAGCACAGATAAAGTTCCTTAAGCCAAATATGGAATAGACAAGAGCTACTCCTTGCTCAACGAAATGGACTCAACACCCCATATTAAATGCCTAAGAGTGTACCTGACTAGGAAGTATCTTAAAACCTATGGATTGCTATGTCTCTGAAAGAGAATCAAGTGTGTGTACAGGGGCATAAACGCAGCAGTGATAGGATTGGAGAGGTTCGGTGAGCAAATGAAGACCCTTTGAAGTCATATTGCATGGTACCCATTCCACGGGTCTCAACTCTCCAGGTTTAAGGTATTCTTCCTTCAGCTAAAACATGCATGTGGAACCCAGAGTATGATCAACCGTGTGATCGGGAGACGTGTTCCAATAGGTCTCAGTTTTCGTCCCCTGGTACTCGGGTGCAACATTCCAGACGCTTTACTAACACTCTCCCGACTTGGAGAGTCAGTGCTTTTAACCTCCTGTTTGGCCCAGTTTGCAATTTCTGCGGAAGATGAACAGGAATAGGGAGAACCAATGACAGACTAGCTGGAGGTGTCTGGACGGGCAAATTTAACTCTCATTTCCCACCAGGAAGAGGAATTAACCAAAGGCTCAGCGTGCCGTGCCGGAACCAGATTAGGGCCTGAAGCAATCCTGCGGTGTTGCGGCCAGCTCACGAGAAAGCGAGTTGAAGAAAGGAGCTCAGGGGCACTGTAATTCACAAACCTGCAGAGTTATAAATGACAGCTATCGTCCAAAAATATACTGAAGTAAGGCTGCCAAGAGGACTTGAAAGCGGGGCAGAATTGCAGGAAACCGATTTCAGGAGGTAGACTGGAATTGCATTGAAAGCATAGGAAAAGAGGCAGAACGTCCACAATGATGCACTTGGCCAAAAAGGGCGTATGCGTTTTTTCCTGAATATATTCAGGAAAAAACGCATACGCCCTTTTTGGCCAACCAAGCAAGCTTGCAAAGGAAATCTGCACTACAATGAAGTCTCACTTCTCCCCGGTCAAAAGGGCCATCTGAAAAAAGTGTAAAATCCAGAAAGGCAGGACAGGCCATGGAGAACTGGGAGCCTTGTTATGCTGATGGGCGGGATGTCAATTGCTAACAGCCACTCGGGAGAAGTGTATGGTGTTTCCTGAAACATCTAAAAAACAAAGCAACAGAGCCTAGGGCACTTCCACTTATGGTCCAATAGCTTAGGGAAATTAAAATCAAAAAGACACAGCCACCCCAAAGGTTGGGACGGCTCTGTTTACAAGAACCTGGTTTACGGTACAAGTACAATATCGCAGAAAGTGAAAAATGGATAAAGAAGTTGTGGTACTTATGTACAATGCAATATCACTCAGCAATGAAATCTATGTCATCAGGCCCGTAGCACCATAATGAGTGGATTCAGGTATGATGATTCTAACTGAAATAAGTCACACAGAAAAAGAAACATCATAAGATATCACTAATACACGGAATGTAAACTTGGCTACACAGGAACTGAAATACAAAACAGAAAAGGGTCTCAAATTTAGAAACCCAACTTATGCTTGCTTAAGGGGAAAGGTGAGTTGGGGTGCTGCATAAAACCAGAGATTGAAATGAGCACAGATAAAGTTCCTTAAGCCAAATATGGAATAGACAAGAGCTACTCCTTGCTCAACGAAATGGACTCAACACCCCATATTAAATGCCTAAGAGTGTACCTGACTAGGAAGTATCTTAAAACCTATGGATTGCTATGTCTCTGAAAGAGAATCAAGTGTGTGTACAGGGGCATAAACGCAGCAGTGATAGGATTGGAGAGGTTCGGTGAGCAAATGAAGACCCTTTGAAGTCATATTGCATGGTACCCATTCCACGGGTCTCAACTCTCCAGGTTGAAGGTATTCTTCCTTCAGCTAAAACATGCATGTGGAACCCAGAGTATGATCAACCGTGTGATCGGGAGACGTGTTCCAATAGGTCTCAGTTTTCGTCCCCTGGTACTCGGGTGCAACATTCCAGACGCTTTACTAACACTCTCCCGACTTGGAGAGTCAGTGCCTTTAACCTCCTGTTTGGCCCAGTTTGCAATTTCTGCGGAAGATGAACAGGAATAGGGAGAACCAATGACAGACTAGCTGGAGGTGTCTGGACGGGCAAATTTAACTCTCATTTCCCACCAGGAAGAGGAATTAACCAAAGGCTCAGCGTGCCGTGCCGGAACCAGATTAGGGCCTGAAGCAATCCTGCGGTGTTGCGGCCAGCTCACGAGAAAGCGAGTTGAAGAAAGGAGCTCAGGGGCACTGTAATTCACAAACCTGCAGAGTTATAAATGACAGCTATCGTCCAAAAATATACTGAAGTAAGGCTGCCAAGAGGACTTGAAAGCGGGGCAGAATTGCAGGAAACCGATTTCAGGAGGTAGACTGGAATTGCATTGAAAGCATAGGAAAAGAGGCAGAACGTCCACAATGATGCACTTGGCCAAAAAGGGCGTATGCGTTTTTTCCTGAATATATTCAGGAAAAAACGCATACGCCCTTTTTGGCCAACCAAGCAAGCTTGCAAAGGAAATCTGCACTACAATGAAGTCTCACTTCCCCCCGGTCAAAAGGGCCATCTGAAAAAAGTGTAAAATCCAGAAAGGCAGGACAGGCCATGGAGAACTGGGAGCCTTGTTATGCTGATGGGCGGGATGTCAATTGCCA
The DNA here is from genome assembly GCF_949774975.1 of Lagenorhynchus albirostris. Lineage (NCBI taxonomy): Eukaryota > Metazoa > Chordata > Mammalia > Artiodactyla > Delphinidae > Lagenorhynchus > Lagenorhynchus albirostris. The sequence goes on along the minus strand of NW_026783393.1, from coordinate 322,868 downwards.
ACAGCCACTCGGGAGAAGTGTATGGTGTTTCCTGAAACATCTAAAAAACAAAGCAACAGAGCCTAGGGCACTTCCACTTATGGTCCAATAGCTTAGGGAAATTAAAATCAAAAAGACACAGCCACCCCAAAGGTTGGGACGGCTCTGTTTACAAGAACCTGGTTTACGGTACAAGTACAATATCGCAGAAAGTGAAAAATGGATAAAGAAGTTGTGGTACTTACGTACAATGCAGTATCACTCAGCAATGAAATCTATGTCATCAGGCCCGTAGCAGCATAATGAGTGGATTCAGGTACGATGATTCTAACTGAAATAAGTCACACAGGAAAAGAAACATCATAAGATATCACTAATACACGGAATGTAAACTTGGCTACACAGGAACTGAATTACAAAACAGAAAAGGGTCTCAAATATAGAAAACCAACTTATGCTTGCTTAAGGGGAAATGTGAGTTGGGGTGCTGCATAAAACCAGAGATTGAAATGAGCACAGATAAAGTTCCTTAAGCCAAATATGGAATAGACAAGAGCTACTCCTTGCTCAACGAAATGGACTCAACACCCCATATTAAATGCCTAAGAGTGTACCTGACTAGGAAGTATCTTAAAACCTATGGATTGCTATGTCTCTGAAAGAGAATCAAGTGTGTGTACAGGGGCATAAACGCAGCAGTGATAGGATTGGAGAGGTTCGGTGAGCAAATGAAGACCCTTTGAAGTCATATTGCATGGTACCCATTCCACGGGTCTCAACTCTCCAGGTTTAAGGTATTCTTCCTTCAGCTAAAACATGCATGTGGAACCCAGAGTATGATCAACCGTGTGATCGGGAGACGTGTTCCAATAGGTCTCAGTTTTCGTCCCCTGGTACTCGGGTGCAACATTCCAGACGCTTTACTAACACTCTCCCGACTTGGAGAGTCAGTGCTTTTAACCTCCTGTTTGGCCCAGTTTGCAATTTCTGCGGAAGATGAACAGGAATAGGGAGAACCAATGACAGACTAGCTGGAGGTGTCTGGACGGGCAAATTTAACTCTCATTTCCCACCAGGAAGAGGAATTAACCAAAGGCTCAGCGTGCCGTGCCGGAACCAGATTAGGGCCTGAAGCAATCCTGCGGTGTTGCGGCCAGCTCACGAGAAAGCGAGTTGAAGAAAGGAGCTCAGGGGCACTGTAATTCACAAACCTGCAGAGTTATAAATGACAGCTATCGTCCAAAAATATACTGAAGTAAGGCTGCCAAGAGGACTTGAAAGCGGGGCAGAATTGCAGGAAACCGATTTCAGGAGGTAGACTGGAATTGCATTGAAAGCATAGGAAAAGAGGCAGAACGTCCACAATGATGCACTTGGCCAAAAAGGGCGTATGCGTTTTTTCCTGAATATATTCAGGAAAAAACGCATACGCCCTTTTTGGCCAACCAAGCAAGCTTGCAAAGGAAATCTGCACTACAATGAAGTCTCACTTCCCCCCGGTCAAAAGGGCCATCTGAAAAAAGTGTAAAATCCAGAAAGGCAGGACAGGCCATGGAGAACTGGGAGCCTTGTTATGCTGATGGGCGGGATGTCAATTGCCAACAGCCACTCGGGAGAAGTGTATGGTGTTTCCTGAAACATCTAAAAAACAAAGCAACAGAGCCTAGGGCACTTCCACTTATGGTCCAATAGCTTAGGGAAATTAAAATCAAAAAGACACAGCCACCCCAAAGGTTGGGACGGCTCTGTTTACAAGAACCTGGTTTACGGTACAAGTACAATATCGCAGAAAGTGAAAAATGGATAAAGAAGTTGTGGTACTTATGTACAATGCAATATCACTCAGCAATGAAATCTATGTCATCAGGCCCGTAGCACCATAATGAGTGGATTCAGGTATGATGATTCTAACTGAAATAAGTCACACAGAAAAAGAAACATCATAAGATATCACTAATACACGGAATGTAAACTTGGCTACACAGGAACTGAAATACAAAACAGAAAAGGGTCTCAAATTTAGAAACCCAACTTATGCTTGCTTAAGGGGAAAGGTGAGTTGGGGTGCTGCATAAAACCAGAGATTGAAATGAGCACAGATAAAGTTCCTTAAGCCAAATATGGAATAGACAAGAGCTACTCCTTGCTCAACGAAATGGACTCAACACCCCATATTAAATGCCTAAGAGTGTACCTGACTAGGAAGTATCTTAAAACCTATGGATTGCTATGTCTCTGAAAGAGAATCAAGTGTGTGTACAGGGGCATAAACGCAGCAGTGATAGGATTGGAGAGGTTCGGTGAGCAAATGAAGACCCTTTGAAGTCATATTGCATGGTACCCATTCCACGGGTCTCAACTCTCCAGGTTGAAGGTATTCTTCCTTCAGCTAAAACATGCATGTGGAACCCAGAGTATGATCAACCGTGTGATCGGGAGACGTGTTCCAATAGGTCTCAGTTTTCGTCCCCTGGTACTCGGGTGCAACATTCCAGACGCTTTACTAACACTCTCCCGACTTGGAGAGTCAGTGCCTTTAACCTCCTGTTTGGCCCAGTTTGCAATTTCTGCGGAAGATGAACAGGAATAGGGAGAACCAATGACAGACTAGCTGGAGGTGTCTGGACGGGCAAATTTAACTCTCATTTCCCACCAGGAAGAGGAATTAACCAAAGGCTCAGCGTGCCGTGCCGGAACCAGATTAGGGCCTGAAGCAATCCTGCGGTGTTGCGGCCAGCTCACGAGAAAGCGAGTTGAAGAAAGGAGCTCAGGGGCACTGTAATTCACAAACCTGCAGAGTTATAAATGACAGCTATCGTCCAAAAATATACTGAAGTAAGGCTGCCAAGAGGACTTGAAAGCGGGGCAGAATTGCAGGAAACCGATTTCAGGAGGTAGACTGGAATTGCATTGAAAGCATAGGAAAAGAGGCAGAACGTCCACAATGATGCACTTGGCCAAAAAGGGCGTATGCGTTTTTTCCTGAATATATTCAGGAAAAAACGCATACGCCCTTTTTGGCCAACCAAGCAAGCTTGCAAAGGAAATCTGCACTACAATGAAGTCTCACTTCCCCCCGGTCAAAAGGGCCATCTGAAAAAAGTGTAAAATCCAGAAAGGCAGGACAGGCCATGGAGAACTGGGAGCCTTGTTATGCTGATGGGCGGGATGTCAATTGCCAACAGCCACTCGGGAGAAGTGTATGGTGTTTCCTGAAACATCTAAAAAACAAAGCAACAGAGCCTAGGGCACTTCCACTTATGGTCCAATAGCTTAGGGAAATTAAAATCAAAAAGACACAGCCACCCCAAAGGTTGGGACGGCTCTGTTTACAAGAACCTGGTTTACGGTACAAGTACAATATCGCAGAAAGTGAAAAATGGATAAAGAAGTTGTGGTACTTACGTACAATGCAATATCACTCAGCAATGAAATCTATGTCATCAGGCCCGTAGCACCATAATGAGTGGATTCAGGTATGATGATTCTAACTGAAATAAGTCACACAGAAAAAGAAACATCATAAGATATCACTAATACACGGAATGTAAACTTGGCTACACAGGAACTGAATTACAAAACAGAAAAGGGTCTCAAATTTAGAAAACCAACTTATGCTTGCTTAAGGGGAAAGGTGAGTTGGGGTGCTGCATAAAACCAGAGATTGAAATGAGCACAGATAAAGTTCCTTAAGCCAAATATGGAATAGACAAGAGCTACTCCTTGCTCAACGAAATGGACTCAACACCCCATATTAAATGCCTAAGAGTGTACCTGACTAGGAAGTATCTTAAAACCTATGGATTGCTATGTCTCTGAAAGAGAATCAAGTGTGTGTACAGGGGCATAAACGCAGCAGTGATAGGATTGGAGAGGTTCGGTGAGCAAATGAAGACCCTTTGAAGTCATATTGCATGGTACCCATTCCACGGGTCTCAACTCTCCAGGTTGAAGGTATTCTTCCTTCAGCTAAAACATGCATGTGGAACCCAGAGTATGATCAACCGTGTGATCGGGAGACGTGTTCCAATAGGTCTCAGTTTTCGTCCCCTGGTACTCGGGTGCAACATTCCAGACGCTTTACTAACACTCTCCCGACTTGGAGAGTCAGTGCCTTTAACCTCCTGTTTGGCCCAGTTTGCAATTTCTGCGGAAGATGAACAGGAATAGGGAGAACCAATGACAGACTAGCTGGAGGTGTCTGGACGGGCAAATTTAACTCTCATTTCCCACCAGGAAGAGGAATTAACCAAAGGCTCAGCGTGCCGTGCCGGAACCAGATTAGGGCCTGAAGCAATCCTGCGGTGTTGCGGCCAGCTCACGAGAAAGCGAGTTGAAGAAAGGAGCTCAGGGGCACTGTAATTCACAAACCTGCAGAGTTATAAATGACAGCTATCGTCCAAAAATATACTGAAGTAAGGCTGCCAAGAGGACTTGAAAGCGGGGCAGAATTGCAGGAAACCGATTTCAGGAGGTAGACTGGAATTGCATTGAAAGCATAGGAAAAGAGGCAGAACGTCCACAATGATGCACTTGGCCAAAAAGGGCGTATGCGTTTTTTCCTGAATATATTCAGGAAAAAACGCATACGCCCTTTTTGGCCAACCAAGCAAGCTTGCAAAGGAAATCTGCACTACAATGAAGTCTCACTTCCCCCCGGTCAAAAGGGCCATCTGAAAAAAGTGTAAAATCCAGAAAGGCAGGACAGGCCATGGAGAACTGGGAGCCTTGTTATGCTGATGGGCGGGATGTCAATTGCCAACAGCCACTCGGGAGAAGTGTATGGTGTTTCCTGAAACATCTAAAAAACAAAGCAACAGAGCCTAGGGCACTTCCACTTATGGTCCAATAGCTTAGGGAAATTAAAATCAAAAAGACACAGCCACCCCAAAGGTTGGGACGGCTCTGTTTACAAGAACCTGGTTTACGGTACAAGTTCAATATCGCAGAAAGTGAAAAATGGATAAAGAAGTTGTGGTACTTACGTACAATGCAGTATCACTCAGCAAGGAAATCTATGTCATCAGGCCCGTAGCAGCATAATGAGTGGATTCAGGTACGATGATTCTAACTGAAATAAGTCACACAGGAAAAGAAACATCATAAGATATCACTAATACACGGAATGTAACCTTGGCTACACAGGAACTGAATTACAAAACAGAAAAGGGTCTCAAATTTAGAAACCCAACTTATGCTTGCTTAAGGGGAAAGGTGAGTTGGGGTACTGCATAAAACCAGAGATTGAAATGAGCACAGATAAAGTTCCTTAAGCCAAATATGGAATAGACAAGAGCTACTCCTTGCTCAACGAAATGGACTCAACACCCCATATTAAACGCCTAAGAGTGTACCTGACTATTAAGTAGCTTAAAACCTAAGGAATGCTATGTCTCCGAAAGAGAATCAAGCGTGTGTACAGGGGCATAAACGCAGCAGTGATAGGATTGGAGAGGTTCGGTGAGCAAATGAAGACCCTTTGAAGTCATATTGCATGGTACCCATTCCACGGGTCTCAACTCTCCAGGTTTAAGGTATTCTTCCTTCAGCTAAAACATGCATGTGGAACCCAGAGTATGATCAACCGTGTGATCGGGAGACGTGTTCCAATATGTGTCAGTTTTCGTCCCCTGGTACTCGGGTGCAACATTCCAGACGCTTTACTAACACTCTCCCGACTTGGAGAGTCAGTGCCTTTAACCTCCTGTTTGGCCCAGTTTGCAATTTCTGCGGAAGATGAACAGGAATAGGGAGAACCAATGACAGACTAGCTGGAGGTGTCTGGACGGGCAAATTTAACTCTCATTTCCCACCAGGAAGAGGAATTAACCAAAGGCTCAGCGTGCCGTGCCGGAACCAGATTAGGGCCTGAAGCCATCCTGCGGTGTTGCGGCCAGCTCACGAGAAAGCGAGTTGAAGAAAGGAGCTCAGGGGCACTGTAATTCACAAACCTGCAGAGTTATAAATGACAGCTCTCGTCCAAAAATATACTGAAGTAAGGCTGCCAAGAGGACTTGAATGCGGGGCAGAATTGCAGGAAACCGATTTCAGGAGGTAGACTGGAATTGCATTGAAAGCATAGGAATAGAGGCAGAACGTCCACAATGATGCACTTGGCCAAAAAGGGCGTATGCGTTTTTTCCTGAATATATTCAGGAAAAAACGCATACGCCCTTTTTGGCCAACCAAGCAAGCTTGCAAAGGAAATCTGCACTACAATGAAGTCTCACTTCCCCCCGGTCAAAAGGGCCATCTGAAAAAAGTGTAAAATCCAGAAAGGCAGGACAGGCCATGGAGAACTGGGAGCCTTGTTATGCTGATGGGCGGGATGTCAATTGCCAACAGCCACTCGGGAGAAGTGTATGGTGTTTCCTGAAACATCTAAAAAACAAAGCAACAGAGCCTAGGGCACTTCCACTTATGGTCCTATGGCTTAGGGAAATTAAAATCAAAAGACACAGCCACCCCAAAGGTTGGGACGGCTCTGTTTACAAGAACCTGGTTTACGGTACAAGTTCAATATCGCAGAAAGTGAAAAATGGATAAAGAAGTTGTGGTACTTACGTACAATGCAATATCACTCAGCAATGAAATCTATGTCATCAGGCCCGTAGCAGCATAATGAGTGGATTCAGGTACGATGATTCTAACTGAAATAAGTCACACAGAAAAAGAAACATCATAAGATATCACTAATACACGGAATGTAAACTTGGCTACACAGGAACTGAATTACAAAACAGAACAGGGTCTCAAATTTAGAAAACCAACTTATGCTTGCTTAAGGGGAAAGGTGAGTTGGGGTGCTGCATAAAACCAGAGATTGAAATGAGCACAGATAAAGTTCCTTAAGCCAAATATGGAATAGACAAGAGCTACTCCTTGCTCAACGAAATGGACTCAACACCCCATATTAAATGCCTAAGAGTGTACCTGACTAGGAAGTATCTTAAAACCTATGGATTGCTATGTCTCTGAAAGAGAATCAAGTGTGTGTACAGGGGCATAAACGCAGCAGTGATAGGATTGGAGAGGTTCGGTGAGCAAATGAAGACCCTTTGAAGTCATATTGCATGGTACCCATTCCACGGGTCTCAACTCTCCAGGTTTAAGGTATTCTTCCTTCAGCTAAAACATGCATGTGGAACCCAGAGTATGATCAACCGTGTGATCGGGAGACGTGTTCCAATATGTCTCAGTTTTCGTCCCCTGGTACTCGGGTGCAACATTCCAGACGCTTTACTAACACTCTCCCGACTTGGAGAGTCAGTGCCTTTAACCTCCTGTTTGGCCCAGTTTGCAATTTCTGCGGAAGATGAACAGGAATAGGGAGAACCAATGACAGACTAGCTGGAGCTGTCTGGACGGGCAAATTTAACTCTCATTTCCCACCAGGAAGGGGAATTAACCAAAGGCTCAGCGTGCCGTGCCGGAACCAGATTAGGGCCTGAAGCCATCCTGCGGTGTTGCGGCCAGCTCACGAGAAAGCGAGTTGAAGAAAGGAGCTCAGGGGCACTGTAATTCACAAACCTGCAGAGTTATAAATGACAGCTATCGTCCAAAAATATACTGAAGTAAGGCTTCCAAGAGGACTTGAATGTGGGGCAGAATTGCAGGAAACCGATTTCAGGAGGTAGACTGGAATTGCATTGAAAGCATAGGAAAAGAGGCAGAACGTCCACAATGATGCACTTGGCCAAAAAGGGCGTATGCGTTTTTTCCTGAATATATTCAGGAAAAAAAGCATACGCCCTTTTTGGCCAACCAAGCAAGCTTGCAAAGGAAATCTGCACTACAATGAAGTCTCACTTCCCCCCGGTCAAAAGGGCCATCTGAAAAAAGTGTAAAATCCAGAAAGGCAGGACAGGCCATGGAGAACTGGGAGCCTTGTTATGCTGATGGGCGGGATGTCAATTGCCAACAGCCACTCGGGAGAAGTGTATGGTGTTTCCTGAAACATCTAAAAAACAAAGCAACAGAGCCTAGGGCACTTCCACTTATGTTCCTATAGCTTAGGGAAATTAAAATCAAAAAGACACAGCCACCCCAAAGGTTGGGACGGCTCTGTTTACAAGAACCTGGTTTACGGTACAAGTTCAATATCGCAGAAAGTGAAAAATGGATAAAGAAGTTGTGGTACTTACGTACAATGCAGTATCACTCAGCAATGAAATCTATGTCATCAGGCCCGTAGCAGCATAATGAGTGGATTCAGGTATGATGATTCTAACTGAAATAAGTCACACAGGAAAAGAAACATCATAAGATATCACTAATACACGGAATGTAACCTTGGCTACACAGGAACTGAATTCCAAAACAGAACAGGGTCTCAAATTTAGAAACCCAACTTATGCTTGCTTAAGGGGAAAGGTGAGTTGGGGTGCTGCATAAAACCAGAGATTGAAATGAGCACAGATAAAGTTCCTTAAGCCAAATATGGAATAGACAAGAGCTACTCCTTGCTCAACGAAATGGACTCAACACCCCATATTAAATGCCTAAGAGTGTACCTGACTAGGAAGTATCTTAAAACCTATGGATTGCTATGTCTCTGAAAGAGAATCAAGTGTGTGTACAGGGGCATAAACGCAGCAGTGATAGGATTGGAGAGGTTCGGTGAGCAAATGAAGACCCTTTGAAGTCATATTGCATGGTACCCATTCCACGGGTCTCAACTCTCCAGGTTTAAGGTATTCTTCCTTCAGCTAAAACATGCATGTGGAACCCAGAGTATGATCAACCGTGTGATCGGGAGACGTGTTCCAATATGTGTCAGTTTTCGTCCCCTGGTACTCGGGTGCAACATTCCAGACGCTTTCCTAACACTCTCCCGACTTGGAGAGTCAGTGCCTTTAACCTCCTGTTTGGCCCAGTTTGCAATTTCTGCGGAAGATGAACAGGAATAGGGAGAACCAATGACAGACTAGCTGGAGGTGTCTGGACGGGCAAATTTAACTCTCATTTCCCACCAGGAAGAGGAATTAACCAAAGGCTCAGCGTGCCGTGCCGGAACCAGATTAGGGCCTGAAGCCATCCTGCGGTGTTGCGGCCAGCTCACGAGAAAGCGAGTTGAAGAAAGGAGCTCAGGGGCACTGTAATTCACAAACCTGCAGAGTTATAAATGACAGCTCTCGTCCAAAAATATACTGAAGTAAGGCTGCCAAGAGGACTTGAATGCGGGGCAGAATTGCAGGAAACCGATTTCAGGAGGTAGACTGGAATTGCATTGAAAGCATAGGAATAGAGGCAGAACGTCCACAATGATGCACTTGGCCAAAAAGGGCGTATGCGTTTTTTCCTGAATATATTCAGGAAAAAACGCATACGCCCTTTTTGGCCAACCAAGCAAGCTTGCAAAGGAAATCTGCACTACAATGAAGTCTCACTTCCCCCCGGGCAAAAGGGCCATCTGAAAAAAGTGTAAAATCCAGAAAGGCAGGACAGGCCATGGAGAACTGGGAGCCTTGTTATGCTGATGGGCGGGATGTCAATTGCCAACAGCCACTCGGGAGAAGTGTATGGTGTTTCCTGAAACATCTAAAAAACAAAGCAACAGAGCCTAGGGCACTTCCACTTATGGTCCTATAGCTTAGGGAAATTAAAATCAAAAGACACAGCCACCCCAAAGGTTGGGACGGCTCTGTTTACAAGAACCTGGTTTACGGTACAAGTTCAATATCGCAGAAAGTGAAAAATGGATAACGAAGTTGTGGTACTTACGTACAATGAAGTATCACTCAGCAATGAAATCTATGTCATCAGGCCCGTAGCAGCATAATGAGTGGATTCAGGTATGATGATTCTAACTGAAATGTCAAACAGAAAAAGAAACATCATAAGATATCACTAATACACGGAATGTAAACTTGGCTACACAGGAACTGAATTACAAAACAGAACAGGGTCTCAAATTTAGAAACCCAACTTATGCTTGCTTAAGGGGAAAGGTGAGTTGGGGTGCTGCATAAAACCAGAGATTGAAATGAGCACAGATAAAGTTCCTTAAGCCAAATATGGAAGAGACAAGAGCTACTCCTTGCTCAACGAAATGGACTCAACACCCCATATTAAATGCCTAAGAGTGTACCTGACTAGGAAGTATCTTAAAACCTATGGATTGCTATGTCTCTGAAAGAGAATCAAGTGTGTGTACAGGGGCATAAACGCAGCAGTGATAGGATTGGAGAGGTTCGGTGAGCAAATGAAGACCCTTTGAAGTCATATTGCATGGTACCCATTCCACGGGTCTCAACTCTCCAGGTTGAAGGTATTCTTCCTTCAGCTAAAACATGCATGTGGAACCCAGAGTATGATCAACCGTGTGATCGGGAGACGTGTTCCAATATGTGTCAGTTTTCGTCCCCTGGTACTCGGGTGCAACATTCCAGACGCTTTACTAACACTCTCCCGACTTGGAGAGTCAGTGCCTTTAACCTCCTGTTTGGCCCAGTTTGCAATTTCTGCGGAAGATGAACAGGAATAGGGAGAACCAATGACAGACTAGCTGGAGGTGTCTGGACGGGCAAATTTAACTCTCATTTCCCACCAGGAAGAGGAATTAACCAAAGGCTCAGGGTGCCGTGCCGGAACCAGATTAGGGCCTGAAGCCATCCTGCGGTGTTGCGGCCAGCTCACGAGAAAGCGAGTTGAAGAAAGGAGCTCAGGGGCACTGTAATTCACAAACCTGCAGAGTTATAAATGACAGCTATCGTCCAAAAATATACTGAAGTAAGGCTGCCAAGAGGACTTGAAAGCGGGGCAGAATTGCAGGAAACCGATTTCAGGAGGTAGACTGGAATTGCATTGAAAGCATAGGAAAAGAGGCAGAACGTCCACAATGATGCACTTGGCCAAAAAGGGCGTATGCGTTTTTTCCTGAATATATTCAGGAAAAAACGCATACGCTCTTTTTGGCCAACCAAGCAAGCTTGCAAAGGAAATCTGCACTACAATGAAGTCTCACTTCCCCCCGGTCAAAAGGGCCATCTGAAAAAAGTGTAAAATCCAGAAAGGCAGGACAGGCCATGGAGAACTGGGAGCCTTGTTATGCTGATGGGCGGGATGTCAATTGCCAACAGCCACTCGGGAGAAGTGTATGGTGTTTCCTGAAACATCTAAAAAACAAAGCAACAGAGCCTAGGGCACTTCCACTTATGGTCCTATAGCTTAGGGAAATTAAAATCAAAAAGACACAGCCACCCGAAAGGTTGGGACGGCTCTGATTACAAGAACCTGGTTTACGGTACAAGTTCAATATCGCAGAAAGTGAAAAATGGATAAAGAAGTTGTGGTACTTACGTACAATGCAGTATCACTCAGCAATGAAATCTATGTCATCAGGCCCATAGCAGCATAATGAGTGGATTCAGGTATGATGATTCTAACTGAAATAAGTCACACAGAAAAAGAAACATCATAAGATATCACTAATACACGGAATGTAACCTTGGCTACACAGGAACTGAATTCCAAAACAGAACAGGGTCTCAAATTTAGAAACCCAACTTATGCTTGCTTAAGGGGAAAGGTGAGTTGGGGTGCTGCATAAAACCAGAGATTGAAATGAGCACAGATAAAGTTCCTTAAGCCAAATATGGAATAGACAAGAGCTACTCCTTGCTCAACGAAATGGACTCAACACCCCATATTAAATGCCTAAGAGTGTACCTGACTAGGAAGTATCTTAAAACCTATGGATTGCTATGTCTCTGAAAGAGAATCAAGTGTGTGTACAGGGGCATAAACGCAGCAGTGATAGGATTGGAGAGGTTCGGTGAGCAAATGAAGACCCTTTGAAGTCATATTGCATGGTACCCATTCCACGGGTCTCAACTCTCCAGGTTTAAGGTATTCTTCCTTCAGCTAAAACATGCATGTGGAACCCAGAGTATGATCAACCGTGTGATCGGGAGACGTGTTCCAATATGTCTCAGTTTTCGTCCCCTGGTACTCGGGTGCAACATTCCAGACGCTTTACTAACACTCTCCCGACTTGGAGAGTCAGTGCCTTTAACCTCCTGTTTGGCCCAGTTTGCAATTTCTGCGGAAGATGAACAGGAATAGGGAGAACCAATGACAGACTAGCTGGAGCTGTCTGGACGGGCAAATTTAACTCTCATTTCCCACCAGGAAGGGGAATTAACCAAAGGCTCAGCGTGCCGTGCCGGAACCAGATTAGGGCCTGAAGCCATCCTGCGGTGTTGCGGCCAGCTCACGAGAAAGCGAGTTGAAGAAAGGAGCTCAGGGGCACTGTAATTCACAAACCTGCAGAGTTATAAATGACAGCTATCGTCCAAAAATATACTGAAGTAAGGCTGCCAAGAGGACTTGAAAGCGGGGCAGAATTGCAGGAAACCGATTTCAGGAGGTAGACTGGAATTGCATTGAAAGCATAGGAAAAGAGGCAGAACGTCCACAATGATGCACTTGGCCAAAAAGGGCGTATGCGTTTTTTCCTGAATATATTCAGGAAAAAAAGCATACGCCCTTTTTGGCCAACCAAGCAAGCTTGCAAAGGAAATCTGCACTACAATGAAGTCTCACTTCCCCCCGGTCAAAAGGGCCATCTGAAAAAAGTGTAAAATCCAGAAAGGCAGGACAGGCCATGGAGAACTGGGAGCCTTGTTATGCTGATGGGCGGGATGTCAATTGCCAACAGCCACTCGGGAGAAGTGTATGGTGTTTCCTGAAACATCTAAAAAACAAAGCAACAGAGCCTAGGGCACTTCCACTTATGTTCCTATAGCTTAGGGAAATTAAAATCAAAAAGACACAGCCACCCCAAAGGTTGGGACGGCTCTGTTTACAAGAACCTGGTTTACGGTACAAGTTCAATATCGCAGAAAGTGAAAAATGGATAAAGAAGTTGTGGTACTTACGTACAATGCAGTATCACTCAGCAATGAAATCTATGTCATCAGGCCCGTAGCAGCATAATGAGTGGATTCAGGTATGATGATTCTAACTGAAATAAGTCACACAGGAAAAGAAACATCATAAGATATCACTAATACACGGAATGTAACCTTGGCTACACAGGAACTGAATTCCAAAACAGAACAGGGTCTCAAATTTAGAAACCCAACTTATGCTTGCTTAAGGGGAAAGGTGAGTTGGGGTGCTGCATAAAACCAGAGATTGAAATGAGCACAGATAAAGTTCCTTAAGCCAAATATGGAATAGACAAGAGCTACTCCTTGCTCAACGAAATGGACTCAACACCCCATATTAAATGCCTAAGAGTGTACCTGACTAGGAAGTATCTTAAAACCTATGGATTGCTATGTCTCTGAAAGAGAATCAAGTGTGTGTACAGGGGCATAAACGCAGCAGTGATAGGATTGGAGAGGTTCGGTGAGCAAATGAAGACCCTTTGAAGTCATATTGCATGGTACCCATTCCACGGGTCTCAACTCTCCAGGTTTAAGGTATTCTTCCTTCAGCTAAAACATGCATGTGGAACCCAGAGTATGATCAACCGTGTGATCGGGAGACGTGTTCCAATATGTGTCAGTTTTCGTCCCCTGGTACTCGGGTGCAACATTCCAGACGCTTTCCTAACACTCTCCCGACTTGGAGAGTCAGTGCCTTTAACCTCCTGTTTGGCCCAGTTTGCAATTTCTGCGGAAGATGAACAGGAATAGGGAGAACCAATGACAGACTAGCTGGAGGTGTCTGGACGGGCAAATTTAACTCTCATTTCCCACCAGGAAGAGGAATTAACCAAAGGCTCAGCGTGCCGTGCCGGAACCAGATTAGGGCCTGAAGCCATCCTGCGGTGTTGCGGCCAGCTCACGAGAAAGCGAGTTGAAGAAAGGAGCTCAGGGGCACTGTAATTCACAAACCTGCAGAGTTATAAATGACAGCTCTCGTCCAAAAATATACTGAAGTAAGGCTGCCAAGAGGACTTGAATGCGGGGCAGAATTGCAGGAAACCGATTTCAGGAGGTAGACTGGAATTGCATTGAAAGCATAGGAATAGAGGCAGAACGTCCACAATGATGCACTTGGCCAAAAAGGGCGTATGCGTTTTTTCCTGAATATATTCAGGAAAAAACGCATACGCCCTTTTTGGCCAACCAAGCAAGCTTGCAAAGGAAATCTGCACTACAATGAAGTCTCACTTCCCCCCGGGCAAAAGGGCCATCTGAAAAAAGTGTAAAATCCAGAAAGGCAGGACAGGCCATGGAGAACTGGGAGCCTTGTTATGCTGATGGGCGGGATGTCAATTGCCAACAGCCACTCGGGAGAAGTGTATGGTGTTTCCTGAAACATCTAAAAAACAAAGCAACAGAGCCTAGGGCACTTCCACTTATGGTCCTATAGCTTAGGGAAATTAAAATCAAAAGACACAGCCACCCCAAAGGTTGGGACGGCTCTGTTTACAAGAACCTGGTTTACGGTACAAGTTCAATATCGCAGAAAGTGAAAAATGGATAACGAAGTTGTGGTACTTACGTACAATGAAGTATCACTCAGCAATGAAATCTATGTCATCAGGCCCGTAGCAGCATAATGAGTGGATTCAGGTATGATGATTCTAACTGAAATGTCAAACAGAAAAAGAAACATCATAAGATATCACTAATACACGGAATGTAAACTTGGCTACACAGGAACTGAATTACAAAACAGAACAGGGTCTCAAATTTAGAAACCCAACTTATGCTTGCTTAAGGGGAAAGGTGAGTTGGGGTGCTGCATAAAACCAGAGATTGAAATGAGCACAGATAAAGTTCCTTAAGCCAAATATGGAAGAGACAAGAGCTACTCCTTGCTCAACGAAATGGACTCAACACCCCATATTAAATGCCTAAGAGTGTACCTGACTAGGAAGTATCTTAAAACCTATGGATTGCTATGTCTCTGAAAGAGAATCAAGTGTGTGTACAGGGGCATAAACGCAGCAGTGATAGGATTGGAGAGGTTCGGTGAGCAAATGAAGACCCTTTGAAGTCATATTGCATGGTACCCATTCCACGGGTCTCAACTCTCCAGGTTGAAGGTATTCTTCCTTCAGCTAAAACATGCATGTGGAACCCAGAGTATGATCAACCGTGTGATCGGGAGACGTGTTCCAATATGTGTCAGTTTTCGTCCCCTGGTACTCGGGTGCAACATTCCAGACGCTTTACTAACACTCTCCCGACTTGGAGAGTCAGTGCCTTTAACCTCCTGTTTGGCCCAGTTTGCAATTTCTGCGGAAGATGAACAGGAATAGGGAGAACCAATGACAGACTAGCTGGAGGTGTCTGGACGGGCAAATTTAACTCTCATTTCCCACCAGGAAGAGGAATTAACCAAAGGCTCAGGGTGCCGTGCCGGAACCAGATTAGGGCCTGAAGCCATCCTGCGGTGTTGCGGCCAGCTCACGAGAAAGCGAGTTGAAGAAAGGAGCTCAGGGGCACTGTAATTCACAAACCTGCAGAGTTATAAATGACAGCTATCGTCCAAAAATATACTGAAGTAAGGCTGCCAAGAGGACTTGAAAGCGGGGCAGAATTGCAGGAAACCGATTTCAGGAGGTAGACTGGAATTGCATTGAAAGCATAGGAAAAGAGGCAGAACGTCCACAATGATGCACTTGGCCAAAAAGGGCGTATGCGTTTTTTCCTGAATATATTCAGGAAAAAACGCATACGCTCTTTTTGGCCAACCAAGCAAGCTTGCAAAGGAAATCTGCACTACAATGAAGTCTCACTTCCCCCCGGTCAAAAGGGCCATCTGAAAAAAGTGTAAAATCCAGAAAGGCAGGACAGGCCATGGAGAACTGGGAGCCTTGTTATGCTGATGGGCGGGATGTAAATTGCCAACAGCCACTCGGGAGAAGTGTATGGTGTTTCCTGAAACATCTAAAAAACAAAGCAACAGAGCCTAGGGTACTTCCACTTATGGTCCTATAGCTTAGGGAAATTAAAATCAAAAAGACACAGCCACCCGAAAGGTTGGGACGGCTCTGATTACAAGAACCTGGTTTACGGTACAAGTTCAATATCGCAGAAAGTGAAAAATGGATAAAGAAGTTGTGGTACTTACGTACAATGCAGTATCACTCAGCAATGAAATCTATGTCATCAGGCCCATAGCAGCATAATGAGTGGATTCAGGTATGATGATTCTAACTGAAATAAGTCACACAGAAAAAGAAACATCATAAGATATCACTAATACACGGAATGTAACCTTGGCTACACAGGAACTGAATTCCAAAACAGAACAGGGTCTCAAATTTAGAAACCCAACTTATGCTTGCTTAAGGGGAAAGGTGAGTTGGGGTGCTGCATAAAACCAGAGATTGAAATGAGCACAGATAAAGTTCCTTAAGCCAAATATGGAATAGACAAGAGCTACTCCTTGCTCAACGAAATGGACTCAACACCCCATATTAAATGCCTAAGAGTGTACCTGACTAGGAAGTATCTTAAAACCTATGGATTGCTATGTCTCTGAAAGAGAATCAAGTGTGTGTACAGGGGCATAAACGCAGCAGTGATAGGATTGGAGAGGTTCGGTGAGCAAATGAAGACCCTTTGAAGTCATATTGCATGGTACCCATTCCACGGGTCTCAACTCTCCAGGTTTAAGGTATTCTTCCTTCAGCTAAAACATGCATGTGGAACCCAGAGTATGATCAACCGTGTGATCGGGAGACGTGTTCCAATATGTCTCAGTTTTCGTCCCCTGGTACTCGGGTGCAACATTCCAGACGCTTTACTAACACTCTCCCGACTTGGAGAGTCAGTGCCTTTAACCTCCTGTTTGGCCCAGTTTGCAATTTCTGCGGAAGATGAACAGGAATAGGGAGAACCAATGACAGACTAGCTGGAGCTGTCTGGACGGGCAAATTTAACTCTCATTTCCCACCAGGAAGGGGAATTAACCAAAGGCTCAGCGTGCCGTGCCGGAACCAGATTAGGGCCTGAAGCCATCCTGCGGTGTTGCGGCCAGCTCACGAGAAAGCGAGTTGAAGAAAGGAGCTCAGGGGCACTGTAATTCACAAACCTGCAGAGTTATAAATGACAGCTATCGTCCAAAAATATACTGAAGTAAGGCTGCCAAGAGGACTTGAAAGCGGGGCAGAATTGCAGGAAACCGATTTCAGGAGGTAGACTGGAATTGCATTGAAAGCATAGGAAAAGAGGCAGAACGTCCACAATGATGCACTTGGCCAAAAAGGGCGTATGCGTTTTTTCCTGAATATATTCAGGAAAAAACGCATACGCCCTTTTTGGCCAACCAAGCAAGCTTGCAAAGGAAATCTGCACTACAATGAAGTCTCACTTCCCCCCGGTCAAAAGGGCCATCTGAAAAAAGTGTAAAATCCAGAAAGGCAGGACAGGCCATGGAGAACTGGGAGCCTTGTTATGCTGATGGGCGGGATGTCAATTGCCAACAGCCACTCGGGAGAAGTGTATGGTGTTTCCTGAAACATCTAAAAAACAAAGCAACAGAGCCTAGGGCACTTCCACTTATGGTCCTATAGCTTAGGGAAATTAAAATCAAAAAGACACAGCCACCCCAAAGGTTGGGACGGCTCTGTTTACAAGAACCTGGTTTACGGTACAAGTTCAATATCGCAGAAAGTGAAAAATGGATAAAGAAGTTGTGGTACTTACGTACAATGCAGTATCACTCAGCAATGAAATCTATGTCATCAGGCCCGTAGCAGCATAATGAGTGGATTCAGGTATGATGATTCTAACTGAAATAAGTCACACAGGAAAAGAAACATCATAAGATATCACTAATACACGGAATGTAACCTTGGCTACACAGGAACTGAATTCCAAAACAGAACAGGGTCTCAAATTTAGAAACCCAACTTATGCTTGCTTAAGGGGAAAGGTGAGTTGGGGTGCTGCATAAAACCAGAGATTGAAATGAGCACAGATAAAGTTCCTTAAGCCAAATATGGAATAGACAAGAGCTACTCCTTGCTCAACGAAATGGACTCAACACCCCATATTAAATGCCTAAGAGTGTACCTGACTAGGAAGTATCTTAAAACCTATGGATTGCTATGTCTCTGAAAGAGAATCAAGTGTGTGTACAGGGGCATAAACGCAGCAGTGATAGGACTGGAGAGGTTCGGTGAGCAAATGAAGACCCTTTGAAGTCATATTGCATGGTACCCATTCCACGGGTCTCAACTCTCCAGGTTTAAGGTATTCTTCCTTCAGCTAAAACATGCATGTGGAACCCAGAGTATGATCAACCGTGTGATCGGGAGACGTGTTCCAATATGTGTCAGTTTTCGTCCCCTGGTACTCGGGTGCAACATTCCAGACGCTTTACTAACACTCTCCCGACTTGGAGAGTCAGTGCCTTTAACCTCCTGTTTGGCCCAGTTTGCAATTTCTGCGGAAGATGAACAGGAATAGGGAGAACCAATGACAGACTAGCTGGAGGTGTCTGGACGGGCAAATTTAACTCTCATTTCCCACCAGGAAGAGGAATTAACCAAAGGCTCAGCGTGCCGTGCCGGAACCAGATTAGGGCCTGAAGCCATCCTGCGGTGTTGCGGCCAGCTCACGAGAAAGCGAGTTGAAGAAAGGAGCTCAGGGGCACTGTAATTCACAAACCTGCAGAGTTATAAATGACAGCTCTCGTCCAAAAATATACTGAAGTAAGGCTGCCAAGAGGACTTGAATGCGGGGCAGAATTGCAGGAAACCGATTTCAGGAGGTAGACTGGAATTGCATTGAAAGCATAGGAATAGAGGCAGAACGTCCACAATGATGCACTTGGCCAAAAAGGGCGTATGCGTTTTTTCCTGAATATATTCAGGAAAAAACGCATACGCCCTTTTTGGCCAACCAAGCAAGCTTGCAAAGGAAATCTGCACTACAATGAAGTCTCACTTCCCCCCGGGCAAAAGGGCCATCTGAAAAAAGTGTAAAATCCAGAAAGGCAGGACAGGCCATGGAGAACTGGGAGCCTTGTTATGCTGATGGGCGGGATGTCAATTGCCAACAGCCACTCGGGAGAAGTGTATGGTGTTTCCTGAAACATCTAAAAAACAAAGCAACAGAGCCTAGGGCACTTCCACTTATGGTCCTATAGCTTAGGGAAATTAAAATCAAAAAGACACAGCCACCCCAAAGGTTGGGACGGCTCTGATTACAAGAACCTGGTTTACGGTACAAGTTCAATATCGCAGAAAGTGAAAAATGGATAAAGAAGTTGTGGTACTTACGTACAATGCAGTATCACTCAGCAATGAAATCTATGTCATCAGGCCCATAGCAGCATAATGAGTGGATTCAGGTATGATGATTCTAACTGAAATAAGTCACACAGAAAAAGAAACATCATAAGATATCACTAATACACGGAATGTAACCTTGGCTACACAGGAACTGAATTCCAAAACAGAACAGGGTCTCAAATTTAGAAACCCAACTTATGCTTGCTTAAGGGGAAAGGTGAGTTGGGGTGCTGCATAAAACCAGAGATTGAAATGAGCACAGATAAAGTTCCTTAAGCCAAATATGGAATAGACAAGAGCTACTCCTTGCTCAACGAAATGGACTCAACACCCCATATTAAATGCCTAAGAGTGTACCTGACTAGGAAGTATCTTAAAACCTATGGATTGCTATGTCTCTGAAAGAGAATCAAGTGTGTGTACAGGGGCATAAACGCAGCAGTGATAGGATTGGAGAGGTTCGGTGAGCAAATGAAGACCCTTTGAAGTCATATTGCATGGTACCCATTCCACGGGTCTCAACTCTCCAGGTTTAAGGTATTCTTCCTTCAGCTAAAACATGCATGTGGAACCCAGAGTATGATCAACCGTGTGATCGGGAGACGTGTTCCAATATGTCTCAGTTTTCGTCCCCTGGTACTCGGGTGCAACATTCCAGACGCTTTACTAACACTCTCCCGACTTGGAGAGTCAGTGCCTTTAACCTCCTGTTTGGCCCAGTTTGCAATTTCTGCGGAAGATGAACAGGAATAGGGAGAACCAATGACAGACTAGCTGGAGCTGTCTGGACGGGCAAATTTAACTCTCATTTCCCACCAGGAAGGGGAATTAACCAAAGGCTCAGCGTGCCGTGCCGGAACCAGATTAGGGCCTGAAGCCATCCTGCGGTGTTGCGGCCAGCTCACGAGAAAGCGAGTTGAAGAAAGGAGCTCAGGGGCACTGTAATTCACAAACCTGCAGAGTTATAAATGACAGCTATCGTCCAAAAATATACTGAAGTAAGGCTGCCAAGAGGACTTGAAAGCGGGGCAGAATTGCAGGAAACCGATTTCAGGAGGTAGACTGGAATTGCATTGAAAGCATAGGAAAAGAGGCAGAACGTCCACAATGATGCACTTGGCCAAAAAGGGCGTATGCGTTTTTTCCTGAATATATTCAGGAAAAAAAGCATACGCCCTTTTTGGCCAACCAAGCAAGCTTGCAAAGGAAATCTGCACTACAATGAAGTCTCACTTCCCCCCGGTCAAAAGGGCCATCTGAAAAAAGTGTAAAATCCAGAAAGGCAGGACAGGCCATGGAGAACTGGGAGCCTTGTTATGCTGATGGGCGGGATGTCAATTGCCAACAGCCACTCGGGAGAAGTGTATGGTGTTTCCTGAAACATCTAAAAAACAAAGCAACAGAGCCTAGGGCACTTCCACTTATGTTCCTATAGCTTAGGGAAATTAAAATCAAAAAGACACAGCCACCCCAAAGGTTGGGACGGCTCTGTTTACAAGAACCTGGTTTACGGTACAAGTTCAATATCGCAGAAAGTGAAAAATGGATAAAGAAGTTGTGGTACTTACGTACAATGCAGTATCACTCAGCAATGAAATCTATGTCATCAGGCCCGTAGCAGCATAATGAGTGGATTCAGGTATGATGATTCTAACTGAAATAAGTCACACAGGAAAAGAAACATCATAAGATATCACTAATACACGGAATGTAACCTTGGCTACACAGGAACTGAATTCCAAAACAGAACAGGGTCTCAAATTTAGAAACCCAACTTATGCTTGCTTAAGGGGAAAGGTGAGTTGGGGTGCTGCATAAAACCAGAGATTGAAATGAGCACAGATAAAGTTCCTTAAGCCAAATATGGAATAGACAAGAGCTACTCCTTGCTCAACGAAATGGACTCAACACCCCATATTAAATGCCTAAGAGTGTACCTGACTAGGAAGTATCTTAAAACCTATGGATTGCTATGTCTCTGAAAGAGAATCAAGTGTGTGTACAGGGGCATAAACGCAGCAGTGATAGGATTGGAGAGGTTCGGTGAGCAAATGAAGACCCTTTGAAGTCATATTGCATGGTACCCATTCCACGGGTCTCAACTCTCCAGGTTTAAGGTATTCTTCCTTCAGCTAAAACATGCATGTGGAACCCAGAGTATGATCAACCGTGTGATCGGGAGACGTGTTCCAATATGTGT
This sequence comes from Lagenorhynchus albirostris, assembly GCF_949774975.1. NCBI lineage: Eukaryota > Metazoa > Chordata > Mammalia > Artiodactyla > Delphinidae > Lagenorhynchus > Lagenorhynchus albirostris. The sequence goes on along the minus strand of NW_026783393.1, from coordinate 301,479 downwards.
CAGTTTTCGTCCCCTGGTACTCGGGTGCAACATTCCAGACGCTTTCCTAACACTCTCCCGACTTGGAGAGTCAGTGCCTTTAACCTCCTGTTTGGCCCAGTTTGCAATTTCTGCGGAAGATGAACAGGAATAGGGAGAACCAATGACAGACTAGCTGGAGGTGTCTGGACGGGCAAATTTAACTCTCATTTCCCACCAGGAAGAGGAATTAACCAAAGGCTCAGCGTGCCGTGCCGGAACCAGATTAGGGCCTGAAGCCATCCTGCGGTGTTGCGGCCAGCTCACGAGAAAGCGAGTTGAAGAAAGGAGCTCAGGGGCACTGTAATTCACAAACCTGCAGAGTTATAAATGACAGCTCTCGTCCAAAAATATACTGAAGTAAGGCTGCCAAGAGGACTTGAATGCGGGGCAGAATTGCAGGAAACCGATTTCAGGAGGTAGACTGGAATTGCATTGAAAGCATAGGAATAGAGGCAGAACGTCCACAATGATGCACTTGGCCAAAAAGGGCGTATGCGTTTTTTCCTGAATATATTCAGGAAAAAACGCATACGCCCTTTTTGGCCAACCAAGCAAGCTTGCAAAGGAAATCTGCACTACAATGAAGTCTCACTTCCCCCCGGGCAAAAGGGCCATCTGAAAAAAGTGTAAAATCCAGAAAGGCAGGACAGGCCATGGAGAACTGGGAGCCTTGTTATGCTGATGGGCGGGATGTCAATTGCCAACAGCCACTCGGGAGAAGTGTATGGTGTTTCCTGAAACATCTAAAAAACAAAGCAACAGAGCCTAGGGCACTTCCACTTATGGTCCTATAGCTTAGGGAAATTAAAATCAAAAGACACAGCCACCCCAAAGGTTGGGACGGCTCTGTTTACAAGAACCTGGTTTACGGTACAAGTTCAATATCGCAGAAAGTGAAAAATGGATAACGAAGTTGTGGTACTTACGTACAATGAAGTATCACTCAGCAATGAAATCTATGTCATCAGGCCCGTAGCAGCATAATGAGTGGATTCAGGTATGATGATTCTAACTGAAATGTCAAACAGAAAAAGAAACATCATAAGATATCACTAATACACGGAATGTAAACTTGGCTACACAGGAACTGAATTACAAAACAGAACAGGGTCTCAAATTTAGAAACCCAACTTATGCTTGCTTAAGGGGAAAGGTGAGTTGGGGTGCTGCATAAAACCAGAGATTGAAATGAGCACAGATAAAGTTCCTTAAGCCAAATATGGAAGAGACAAGAGCTACTCCTTGCTCAACGAAATGGACTCAACACCCCATATTAAATGCCTAAGAGTGTACCTGACTAGGAAGTATCTTAAAACCTATGGATTGCTATGTCTCTGAAAGAGAATCAAGTGTGTGTACAGGGGCATAAACGCAGCAGTGATAGGATTGGAGAGGTTCGGTGAGCAAATGAAGACCCTTTGAAGTCATATTGCATGGTACCCATTCCACGGGTCTCAA